>NW_027185860.1:189562-322258 GCF_028583685.1 Petaurus breviceps papuanus
ATCTATCTATCTATCTATCTATCTATCTATCTATCTATCTATCTATCATAGGATTTAAAACCCATTTTTCATTTTGATCTTGTCAGATCTGGAACACTGAAATTCAATTCTAGTCCCTTCTTTAAAGAAAGAACTTTGTTAAGCTAGAGAGCTTACAGAAGGTGGCTAGGATGAAGACCTTTTCAAAGAACTGGAGACGCTTAATGGAAGGGGAGATTACTTAGTTTCTCAACCTTTTTTGTATCATGGACCCCTTTGGTAAACTTGGCAAACCCTGGAGTCTTCTCAGAAAAATAAATTAATGGATAAAATACATAGGATTACAAAAAACAAAGTATAATGGAGTTATTAAAAGAAGAATTCATGGAACCCAGGTTAGAACACCTGATTCTTAGGAGAAACATAACAGCTGTCTTCAAGTGTATGAAAGGCTGTCATATAGTAAAGTGATTGGATTTGTTTGGCTTAGCTCAGGAAGACAGAAATAAAAGCTATTGATGGATCTGCAGAGTAGATGTCAGCTCTTCCTAACAATTAAAAACACACTAAAGTGGAATGAACTTCCTTAAGTGGTAATAAATTTCTTATCATCAAAGGAGGTCCACAAGGGGAAGTTGGATACCTACTTGTTGGGAATACTGCAGAGAGAATTTATTTTTAATCATGTGTTAGAGGTCCCTTCCTACTTTGAGATTCTAGCAACTTTCTAATTTCATACATGAATAAACTGAATCTTAAAGAGTTATGATTTACTTAAGTTCACATTAAATTAATAACAAAACTTTGCCTACAGCCCATCTCTTAAGTCAGAGTCCTGCGGCCTTTCCTTTACACCAGAGTATCAAACAAGTAGAAAGAGGGGTCATTAAGCCTTATATGAGGATGCCTATGGACCACTTGTTGACTTAGGAAACTACATATTAATATTATCTATGTTCTATTGCACTTTTACTTTGTGAAATATTTCCCAATTTTATTTCATATGGTTCAGGCCACAGGGGGGAGTGTTGCCACTGGAGAATGACACATCTCCACTTTCTCACTTTACCCATTTAAAGTCATAAAATATATTTGAACAATATTTTATAACTGAGATTTTAAACTAATTGAGATTTCTCCAAATTAGTATGAAAAATGACATTTCTGGGGCGGCCAGGGAGCACAGCGAATAAGAGCACCGGCTCCAGTGTCGGGATGACCTAGGGATCAAATCCGGGCTCAGATACTTAGCACCACACCCAGAAATAACTGGCCCTGTAACCTTGAGCAAATTACTTAACCCCGATTGCTTTAAAAAAAATGACATTTCTCAAGAATGGAAAAGGAAAATTTATGCTGTGAAGGTTAGTCTAGGCGTATCAAAACAGTTCAACTTTTAAATATTTCAAAAATAATCTTGGATTGTGTTTGGCTTTCCCATTTGCTCCCTTCCCCCCACTTCCTTAAACTTTTAGATAAAAGATCTAGCATACCTCTGACTTTTTGTACGGATTAAAAAAAAACACCATGTAACATGCTACATATTATCTTTTTTTTTCCCTTCTATTTTATATTCAAACTTTTCAGACTTTTCTGGAAGAAATAACTAAGGATTTGCTATCGTTAATCTCAATATAATTTCAGAAGGAAAAATAGAGAATTTCATTTATATTTGTGATTTAGAAGGATGTTTAAACTACTGTGCTTAATAATATTGATATTATAAGCTGCTGAGTCAACACAGATATTATCTGAAGATAAGGCAATAGAGAAAAGGAAAAATAAGATTTAAATTTTTATCACCTGCTTTTTGTCTGCAAGTATCTTTTAGGTCTCCCCAATAATAAAATTGGAGATATTCAATTCTATATCAGTGATGATATATATTTAGTTTGTACACTTGGTATGACACTAAGCATTAATTGTTGGTGTTCAAATCACCAAAGAACTTAAAACACTTATGGCTTTTATTTAAACGTTAATTAGATAAAGATGCCAATGTATTACTAAAGACTACACTTACAATAATATTTTTTAGTTCTCCTTTCTTAAAAGAATGAATCCAAATGGGACTTTAAGAGTTTTATTTAAAGGCCTTATAGGAAAGAAGATCGTTGTGTGACTCAAATTTTGTATTTTAAGTTTAGTTCATCTATTAAAGAATCACAGAATTATCTAGGGGAGGTATGGTTCACATTACAGGCCCTTACACATGAAAAGCATATACAAAGGGGTGAAAACTTCTCAATAATTAAACAGCCCCATGAGATTTGATTTTAAATGAGCAGTACATGAAGAGAAATGCTGCAAGTTCTTACGTCCTCACAAGAACTTACATCTATAAACCAATGAAATGTTTCAGAAGGACAAATTGGAACAGTTAAAAGAGAATCTATGTAAAACTTACAACCCTCAAAGGAGAACTAAATTTCCCCTGAAAAATAAAAATAAATACACCAAAAACACTTTCACACAATGAGTTTCAGAACAGAACAAATTTCTACGTATTGTATGTATGTATGTATGTATGTATGTATATATGTATGTATGTATACAGTACTGTCTGTCCTTAGATCCCCATTGAGAATGGTCCCTGCACCAGTGTCACAATTCAGGAGTCTCCATTCCTCAAAGGTCTCAGTGTTTTGAAGGCTTATACTTATCATAGGCACAGACAATCATTGAGAGAGAGGAGAAAAAAATACTCTTGCTGCCCTAAACCCTCTGCCTGGCCTGGACCAGACTTAGGTCCCTTCAGCATGGAGAGGAGTTTGTTATTATTATTCCCATTTTACAGGTGAAGAAACTGAGGATGGTAAAAGTTAAGTGATTTGCCCAGGATAACAGAGGAAATCTCTAAAGCAGGCTCCAAATTTAGGTCTTCTTAAGTTCAAGTCTGTAGTTCTTACCACTGTCCACCTAGATTAGATATCTCAGTCACTGACTTTGAAACCTTGGAAGAGACAATAAATTTGGTCATGGAAGCATGATTTTTAATTTTCTATTGCTTTGGATGGGGGATGGACTTACAGCAGTGGCTATAATCTGAACAGAGGCAAATTTCAGGTTTGTGTAAGGAATTGTTAAGAGACAGTTTGACTTAGAGCAGGCCGGACACATGCTAGCTATGTGGCCATGAGCAAGTCCCTTAAACTCTCAGTGCTCCGCATAAGGACTCTCCAAACATTTTTGTAGTTATCCCTATCAGTAAGAAATTTTGTTTATTTATAAATTATGTGCATGTATTACTGTACTAATATATGAAACATACACAAAAATAGGAATTAAAAGGGATATAAAAGTGAAATAAACAATTTTAAAATATTTTATTTCTCCATGGTACAAAGGACTTTTTGCTCTCACTAAATTTTTTCTAGTGAGAACAGTGTGATTAAGTGTGCTTTATTATTTTTTAAAAACCATGTATGTCCTTGCGGATAGGGCAGACTTATAAATATTAATTGTTCTAGTAATTCATTTTTCAGTTAATTTGATTTATGTTGTTAGCCAAGCATGTGAATTTTTTAAAAACTCCTTTACTGAAAGATACACAAGACAACACTCAATAATAGGTCATAAGTCAGTGAACTTTTTTATTAATCAGAGTAATCACTTTTTGGATAGGGGGTTAATCTGTGAGTTCATTAGTATAAGGATCTCTAATGTGAGGAAGTTCCTTTTTACTAATGTAGGACTGCATCTTTTCTGAAAATTATAGATTTAGAGAACCAAGAGGGCTTGCCTGGCCCAGAATCACACTGCCTGTATGTGTCAGGCCTTCCTGGCTGGCTCCAACATGTGCTCTATACCACACTGACTCATAATTTTTTTTTTTTGGTTTCTTTGGTAGAGTCATTTAATTTTTCATACTCTTCTTGAAACTTTGTATTGATACTATCACATTTTATTTGCAACACTAATTTTTTACAGTGATATTCCAGCCAGACATGTCTAGTAACTATTTTCCAAAACAGGGGTGGGGAACCTGCACCTTGAGGCCATATGTGGCCTTCCAGGTTTCAGCTGCAGCTTTTTGACTGAGTCCGAGTTTTGCTGAAAAAATCCTTTTATTGATGAGATTTGTTCTGTGAAGTTTGGATTCAGTCAAAGGGCCACACTTGAGGACCTAGGGGGCCACCTGTAGCCTTGAGGCCACAGGTTCCCTACCCCTGCTCCAAACTCTATCTCTGGCAACTGTGCATTTATGTAGTCTGTCCTTCAAGTTTGGAATGCACTATGTCTTCATTGCAAGACTGTTAAAAGCCTTCCTTGTCCTCTTAGATGCCACCTCTTTCTTGATCTTAGCACTAAGTTCTCTCCCATCTAAATTTTTTCTTGAGGGGTGGCTAGGTGGCACAGTGAATAGAGCACCGGCCCTGGAGTAGGGAGGACCTGAGTTCAAATTCGGCCTCACACACTTAACACTTACTAGCTGTGTGACCTTGGGCAAGTCACTAAACCCCACTTGCCCCTACAAAAAAAAAAGGCAAAAAAAAATATTTTTTTTCTTGAACTCTTTATATCTAAACCTTGCATCTGCATTATTCTACTCTGCATTATAATTATCTGTGTATGTCATAACCTGCATGTTCCATGAAGGTAGTGATTTATTATATCTTATCTTTGTAGTGTTGGTGCTTAAATAATAAGCATATGTTAAGAACTTGCTTGTGTCAGGTAATGTGCTAGGTGCTGAAGACTTAACATAAAAGCTGAGACAGATCCTGTCCTCAAGGAGCTTATGTCATGCTAGGCAAAAGCAATGTGTTTACAGAAGAGTAAATATAGATTGTTTATAAAACATATGCACAATGATTTGTAGTGGGGCTAATGAATGGGGAATCAGGAATTATCTCTTGAAGGAAGTTGTATTTGAGCTGTAACTTGGAGGGTACTAAGAGGTGGAGGTTAGAAGGGGGAGAACTCCAGGCATGGGGAACAACCCATGGAAAGACAGAGAAAGGAGGCAGGTTGTCATATATGGGGAACATTGAATGTGACTGGAATATTTAGTGCATGAGGAAAAGGAACATGTAATCAACCTGGAAAGGCTGAAGCCAAATTTTGAAGAGGTTTAAATACCAGAGGACTTCCTATTTTATTCTAAAAGCAGTGAAAAGTCATTGAGGAAAGGAATAACATGGTTAGGTGTTCACTTTAGGAATATTGGTTTAGCAGCTTGTGTGAAGAATGGATTGGGGAAGGGAAGACCTGGTTGCAGGGAGACCAATTAGGAACCTATTGCAGAAATCCTGGCAAGTTGTGATGAGGGGCTGGACTAGGCTCAGATTTGTAATGAGTTTGGTCTTTGGTATCCTGTAATCCAAATATAGACAATTATTTTGACTCTGAACATTCCAGTATTTTAAATCAAAATACTTATGCAAAGGAGAGTGTTGTAAACTAATTATCCTAAATCTTTTTTTTTTTTGGAGGGGGGAAGGCAGGGCAATTGAGGTTAAATGACTTGTCCAAGTAATTATCCTAAATCTTCATCAGTATACTTGTACACCTTTCATAGGCCTATGAATTTTGTAACACATTTTAAATGTATTTAAATTATGAGTAAATTAAATGTATTTAAATTTTAATGCATTTAAAAATCAAGTTGTTTATATAGACAGTGCCCTGGAAAGAAAATATTTGCTTGCTTCAACCCTACCTCCCCACCCCATCCTAAGGGAAGAGGCCCTGAGATAATCTAAACCCTACCAATAATTTAGATTTTAATATATTCATCTTTAAAGATATGTTCTTTTTTTTTTTTTTAAGCAATCGGGGTTAAGTAACTTGTTCAAGGTTACACGGCCAGGTGTTTCTGGGTGGGTGCTAAGTGTCTGAGCCCGGATTCCATCCCCAGATCATCCTGACACTGGGGCCAGTGCTCTTACTCGCTGTGCTACCTGGCCGCCCCTAAAGATATATTCTTTATTCTGAATTATTTTGTCTCTTGACTATTTTTCATGACCAGATAGTAAATGGATTTGAATAAGCAAATTTTATGAGTCAAAACATGCCTTTTGAAAAAACAAGAATACAGAGTAAACAGTTAGCTTATAAAAATGGTAGTTATTCCCCCCCAAAATCAGATTGTAAAAAGACTCCATTGTATTGTCAATCAAAGTTGTTTTTTATTACCCAATAAAGATTGCACAGAGATTGAAGAGTTCTCTCAGAGTATGAACAATATATATTAATAGGAGCATTCAATAGATGCAATTGTTATGTTTACTAAGTAGATAAACATCTTCAGCAGAATGAACTTCAAGTCTTTTCTCCCTTCTGTTTTCCCCTCTATACACGCACACATACACACACACACACACACATACACACATACACACTTCAAGTCAAGTCAGACAGTGGTACAACCCTGGGGTTTTCTTAAAAGAATACATTATGATGAATCATTTAAAGGCCATGTTATTGAAAGACACGTCTGTGAAGGGGAGCTATACATTTTTCAAATGTGTTCTTTTGAGATATTGATGCTTTAAAATTCCTTTTCACAATACTGTATTGATTATGATAGTTTTTAAAGAGGTAATTTAGTAATTTTAGTTCTAAAGGTTAATTTGAGAGATTTCTTTTGTAGATAAAATCCACCTATTTAAGAGGTAAAGCTATTTAAAATAAAAATAAAATTTTTCCTTTGAAGAACAGAAAATTTAAAATACTTTGTAAGAACAACTGAAATAATTGGTTATAATACAAGTAGGTCTTTTAAGTAATTTTGTATAATACCAGTAGGTTGAGATATCACATGCAATAGAAAAAGATAAATCTCTAAAAAGTTTGTTTCTTTTTCCTTTAAGGAATAGCACTGATAGCTACATGAAAGGGCACTGTTTTCTTTCTTTGGTATTTTCCCTTGATAGTAGAGACAGGGGGAGCCTCAAAGCCAAATTTGCAGACAAGTGCCTAATTAGCCTGGTCTGGGGTCAGTTCTTATCTGAAGTAACTGCCCCTAGCAACTTGACTAGCTCAGGCTAGTTCATCAGTACCTTCCCACAACTCAAACATCAATAGACACAGACTTGGGGAAGGGGGTGCATCTTTCCCTTTCCAGCCTCCCTTCTTTCACCCTGCAGTTTCCCCTCTCTTCTAGAAATACAAACACAGAGCACATTTCCCTGTGCCAAACTCAAGACTGAACCTGAGGGAGTCACATAAAATCACATAAAGGCCTAATTGAGAAAGAAATCCCTTCCTGTAGGGAAAAGCTCCTTAGGGCACAAGGTCCTGAATCAATATATACAGTGATATGTGAATTAACTGGATAAAATTAAATAATTAAATTTACTGATTTGCACAATAAACTTTTCAAATTTGTACATATTAAAAAAAAATTTAGCGTACAATATGTGCCACCTAAATGTAATTTTTTGTTTTACATTATTTGACTCTGTGTTCATAAGATTTTGAAACATTTTCTTTAATTTTTAATGATGAAACCAGTTTTAGCAATAGGATGTTAAGTGTACTTTTGATGAATAGTTCATTTAAAAAAAAGTATACCTTGAGTACATATCCTGGAAATCTTTGATGGAGTTCAAATCATGTAAATTCCTAGAACACAGAGGTATCTTTCTTAACCTTTCATGATGTCTGTAGCATTGTGAAAGTTTGTGTTGAAGCATTCCATCTCCATTTGGGGATCTCTGAAATTCTGGAACAATTCTGGAACAAATCTCAGTATATCAACAGACTTATTATAATAGGGTCGATTTTTCCTTCACTGAGGACAAGACTTCCAGATCAATGGAAGGTAAGAAATTCATGAAACACATTTTTGGTTGTATATTTTATGGCTGATGAAGTTACTTAGATATCATAGCTTTACCTGATTTATTATAACAATTGTTTTGGTACAACCTTGAATGAAAACCTGAATTTTATCTGTAAATAAATATTTCCATTCTTAAGTATTCCAGTCTTAGTTTTGCCTTGCCCTGTTTTTTCTTCTTCATAATGGTTAGTATATCTTTAGATAAGTCTTCTTGCTTGTCTTCCAACTTTAAGAAATGTATGCTTTGGGGCAGCTAAGTAGCACAGTGAATAGAGCACCTATCCTGGAGTCTGGAGGGCCTGAGTTCAAAAGCCAGCCTCAGACACATAAGTCTTACTAGCCATGTGACCTTGGGCAAGTTACTTAAACCCAATTGCCCTGCCTTCTCCCCTCCAAAATTAAATAAATAAAGTATGCTACACAGTAGAAGACTCAATAGCAGCCCCTCTGGTTGACAGGTCTCTCTGAAGTCTTTGTTTATTTTCTGAGGATTATTTGAGTCATTTTGCAGCAGTGGTTTGTCAATTCTTGATGTTGTTTTTAATTTCTGATTTGCACTTTTTTTTTTTTTACTTCAGTGCAACTGATCCTGTTTCACTGTGGGCTTGAATAATCCTTGAAATACTTGACTTCCCATACCAATTGTTGCATTATCCCTAAAAGTCATTGAAGTATACTCTCTGGGAGTTAAAACTTTTGCATGTTTCCATAGAGAAATATCCATTCTTTAAAGCTACAGAATTAAGAACATGGAAAAATAACGCAATGCAATATTTGTGTATGGTATAGAATCCAGCACTCAATTGATAAAGAACTAACTGAAAATAAGAAAACCATGATAATATTCTTGCATCTGCCCAAGCGCAGACATTATGAATCATCCTAGTTTTAGTAGAAGCACACACATATGACTACTGCTTTCACTAAATGAAACCATATCAAAATTATTACACCACTGTAGTATAATTCTGTAATTACACAGAATTCTCCTTCTATAATACTATTTCTCAGCAAAATATACTAAGGATAAAGAAGAAAATTAAAGCCACCTAAGAGAAATTCTTCTTGTTGACTGATATAGTCTTAGGTTAGCAGTATTAGAATCCTGGCATGGGTGAGAGATGAGGTAACTCCCATTTGAGAGGTTCTTTCAGGTTGGCCTGGGCCTGTGCCCAAGTGTCTCTGTGTTATTTAAATTGTGTTAATCCCACTCTACTAACTACAACTAATTGTTGGCTGTGGCTTACAGAGCTGATTATTCCACTTCATCATAGGTGTGTTCTTGTAGGACCCCACATAATTTTCATCTTGGTTACAGCAAACAGCTTTGCTGCTGACACTAGAGAAGAGAAAACTACCAGTGGAATAGAGGTAACACATTGGGCTCTTAAATCCAATTTCAATAACTATATACTCTGTTAGAGAGGCAACTCTCTTAGTTACAGAGTAGTTGTTCATCTGCAGTAGTCAAAGGAGTTTCCTTATGGGAAATTCCTCTAATGAAATTAGAAATTTGGTCCCCCAAAATAATCATTATGTGATGATTCAACATATTGGAATTGGACTTATACAGGGAAAACACACATACACACACACACACTTGCTGCTGGGAGAATCACTTAAATGGAATTCTTCTGGGAGCCTACTAAAAGGAATAATTGCTTTTTTTACTTACATCTTTCAATAATGGTAACCAGAAAAAAAGAGGATTCAGTAACTATTAACTCCACCCTGGCAACATTGATGCCATCTGCATTAACTGTCTCCTACATGGTAGTTGGTATTTTGATTCTCTCATCCCTTGCCTTGGCCCAAGGCAAGAATGACCCAAGATGCTAAAGTACCAATTCCCCAATTCGTCAGTTATATGTGATTCCATCAAGGTGAACATTCCTTTCACTAATGCAGATTATAGCCTCTATCTCTGTCTTAGTCTTAAGGAGTTTCTGTGACCACTCTCTCCCTCAAAAAAAAATCACCAAGTGGTCAAGTAATGAATTTCTCTCTATTTATAGGTAACAGGTCCTCAAATGATAGATATACAGAATGAGCCCATACACAAAACCTTTCTGGCTTTTCAGGACCAGCCATAGATTTTTTAAAAAAATTTTTTATAGAAATTTGCTTGTAAAATGATTTTTTCATAAGCACATCTCATGATACACAATGAACTTTACTATTTGTTCTCCCCCTGCCTATTTTAGTTATGTGTATTAGGACTACAATTGCATGGTAGATGGTAAGAGTCCTTTGTAACAAGGAGTTTAGAAGAAAAGTTTAATTTCAAGGATTATCCCACCAAATAGTATCACGATGCTTCATTTTATATTTTTAAAAATGAGGGACATTCAAAGACTTTCCCAATGGTGCATAATTTTGTGACAGAACAGGAACAAAACTCAATATTTCATAGTGGCAGATTTTAGAAGTTTCACCCCATGTGGTAATGTGGAATGACTAATGATAGTCATTTCCTAATTGAAAATGGTCAAAGGATATAAAAAGGCAGTTTTTAAATGAAGAAATCAAAACTGTATATACAGTATATAGTCTGTATATAGACATGTGAAAAGATATTCTAAATAATCATTGATTAGAGAAAGCAAATTAAAACAACTCTGAGATATCGTCTCATACCTATCAGATTGACTAAAATGATAGAAGGGGAAAATAATAAATATTTGTGGGGATATGGAAAAATTGGGATAGTAATACATTGTTGATGGAATTGTGAACTGAGTCAACCAAAAATGCCCAAAGAGTTATAAAATTCCATATACCCTTTGAACCAGCAATACCATTATTGGGTCTATTTTCCAAGGTGATTGGAAAAAAAGGAAAGAATCTATATGTTCTAAAATATTTATAGTACCTCTCTTTTTGGTGGCAAAAAGTTGGAAATGGAAGAATGCCCATTAATTGGGGAAATGACTAAACATGTTATGGAATATAGTTGTGATAGAATACTATTGCACTTTAAGAAATGATGAGCTAGTTGATTTTAGAAAAAATATGGAAAGACTTACATGAAATAATAAAAAGTGAAACGACAGAACCAAGAGAACATTGTATACTGTAATAGCAATATTGTTCAAAGAATAAATATGAACAACCAGGTTATTCTGAGTACTATAATATACTCAAATGAATTATAAAGGACCTATGAAAGAAGACCCTATATACCTCCAAAAAAAGAACTGATAAATAGAAGTACACATAGTATGGTTTTATACATGTTTATGGATTTTATTGCATATATATTTACATATGTATTACATATATTTAAAAATCTGTGTCAAATGGCGGCCTTCTCTAGCGTAGGGTAGGGAGAAAGGTGGGGGGGGGGACAGAGATAGTTCAGAACAAAATGTAACAAAATAAATAAACAGAGAGAGAAAAAAGAAAGGCATGATGGTATACTCAGATGAATGAGAATAGCTGCTGTTATCAAAAAGCTCTTGCCATAAATATCAGAAGAAATGTAAGTTAGGATCACCACATGGTCTTTTACTTTCCACCCACTTACAAAAGATCCCCTCAAGTAGCAGACTTGTCTCTAATATAGAATGCCAACCCGACAGTAGCAAGCTTGCCCTGTAGCAGTGAAGAAAAGATCTAATGTAGACACTCATCACCCCACGCAGAGAAATAGCCTCATTCTGATGTTCTAAGCCCTTGAGGAAGATGGAGGCAAAGAGTTTTAAGGGAAAAATAGATTTTTCTTTCTATCCATTCCAAAAAGTAGAGATAATGGCTCTATTTTTAAGAGGATCCAAAGGTTTGAAATTAATCCAAACCAAGTCTAAAATGATAGGCTAGAAAGTGCCCAGCAAAAGGTTCTAGATAGCAAGAATCCTGGAAATGATCCAGGTTGTTCCAGATTTTCTTCTTTGGAGTTCAACTTTCTAAGTTGGGGATGGTGCCTAAGAAATTTTTCCATAGGTCTGAGAAACTTGCCTTCTATTATCAATGAAATTAGATTCTTGAGCTCATACAAAGTTAAATCACTGTCCTACCTGTAACTCATCTCTATCTAACTATCTATCTATCTATCTATCTATCTATCTATCTATCTATCTATCTATCTATCTATCTATCTATCTATCTATGGAAGTCAGAGGTCATTATTCTAAATCAAAAGACTCCACAAATCACCTTTGGCAAGTTACTTAGCCTTTTTATGTCTCAGTTATTTTATTTGTAGAAATTATCCATCCTGCAAGGATTAAATGAGATAATGTGTGAAAGTGCTGTGGTAACATTAAAAGCTGCATTGAAAGAAAGGATATTTTCTTTATATTGATGGAATATTGTAAGATATGGTTTCCATATTCAAGAGTTCACAATCGCATAAATAAGAAAAATAATCAGATATCAGAAAATCTCTTTACATAATGCCTTGTAATTTCTTGTCTTAGGTAATATTAAAGGGTCCAAACATTTCCTGTTTATAAATAATAATGGAAAGTTCAACTGCTTTGCTTTAACACAGAAGTCTGAAGTTTTATTATTATTCCACAGCATGAGTAACTGAATTTTTTCCTATTGTTTCATTTTTATTTATTTTCCTCTTTTTATAGAACCATAGAATCTTAGAATTCATCTAGTCCAACTTCACATTGAATGTAAGAATTTCTTCTATAATATCCCTAAGAGATAGTTATTTAGTCCTTTCTAAAGCACTCCCAGTGGCACACCACTCTATAAGGCAAACCATTCCATTTCTAGATTGTTTAAAAATTCAATTTTATTGTATTTTTAGTTCCAATTTCTCTCCCTCCCTCTACTCCATTGGGTGAGAAGGCAAGACAAAAAACTCATTACATAAATATATAGTAATGCAAAATATTTTCACGTTAGTCATGTTCCCCCCCCCAAAAAAAAACAATTAAAAAAAGAGTCCATTAGATGTTCTCTATCTGGAGGTGGATAGCATGTTTCATTACAAATTCTATGGAATATTGCTTGGTAATTGTGATGATTGGAATTACTAAGTTTTTCAAAGTTGATTATATTTATAATATTGATATTACTATGGAAACTATTCTCTTAGGTCTGTTTGTCACTTCATACTTTGCGTCAGTTCATACAAGTCATCAAAGATTGAAGCCATTCTTATCATTTCTCATAGCACAATAGTAACTTGCTTAACATTTCCCCAACTGATGAGTACGTTCTCAATTCCTTATTCTTTTCCATCACAGCAGAGCTGTTCTAAATGTTGTTGTATATGTGGGTAATTTTTCTCTTTGATCTCTTTGGGTTATAGACCTAGTAGTATTTATTACTGGGCCAAAGTTTAATAGATTTTAATAGATACACACTTCATCAGATCATGCAAGTATTATTTTCTTCATTTCACTGAAGAGAAAACAGGTTCAAAGAGTCCCTTAATAATGACTTGGCCAATATCACATATCCAGCAAGTGCTCTCCTGTTCTTAGTTGCATCAGTTTTGACCTCTCTATCCATTTGAATCCTGTAAAATTTCTCTTTCAGTAAAGATAAGCATTCCTCTTTGTATCTTAGTCCAAGTTACCAATCAACACATTAAATGATTGCTTTGATACTGTATAAAAGGAAACTCATTGATATCCATGCCCCCCTCACCACTACAGAGCTTCTATATAACTTTCATATAACTATATGGACAGTAATTTCTAATTAGGCAAAAAAAAAGCAAGATTGAAGATTAGAGAGAAATGATGATCATGGGGTGTCATCTTATGGAAATATGGAAGGACATGGTCTCAAATATAGAGGAGTTGGCTTTCGTAAGAAGAAAGGCCACTTCATCAGAGTTTGGAGGCCAAGAGGAGAGAATAGATGATGGGGAGAAGAGATAGCTCATAATGCTAGAGGTCAATTAGGTCAACTTTTGGTTGCAGCATAACTCCGTTCTGTAGCATCTTTGAAAACATTCCACTTGGATATTTCCAGTGACAGAGAACACACTGTCTACAGAGGCAGCCCACTCCAGTTTTGATCATTTGTGATAATTAGGGTTTGTCTTTATACAGTCTCCTCATAATGTCTACTGAGAAGGGCAGGATGAAAAGTAGATTGCCATGAAAAGCAGAGGAAAGTGAGATGTTGAACAATGAAGCAAAAGAACTATAGTAACATTTTTCTTAGAGTTCTTCCTATGTTTAAGTGCTCCATTTTCAGAGTTGCACTTCAAGATTCTGGTAAATTATTCCATATAGACTTATGGTGTTGCCACTCTAAGGAATGTATTGTTCCTTAAGAATTGAGGTGTGGAAAAAGCAAGGCTGTCATTGCTGGCAGTAAATTAGATGAGTGGATTAACCTCTCTCTAAGGTTTTTTGTAGATGACAAAGGCAGGGCTTTTTGTTGGTGTTATAGATGGGCCCATGTGATAGTATTAATATCTACCAGAGTTTCCCCATAACAAGGGTTAAGCTCATTCCTCCTCCTTCCCTCTTATGATAGTGTAATGCCATGCATGAGCAGCTTTCCAGAAGAATGCTACTGTGAACAACCTTTAAAGTTCTGATTACACAGTATAGTGAACAGTCTATTTATTCCATAACAAATCAAACCAAAACATTCACAGAAAGTCAAGGTACAGCGTTCACAATATTACAACTTATCACAGAAAATCATAATATAGTATTCACAATAGCTTATCATTAAAATGGCCACATAGTTTTCACCAAAATAGTCACAATATTCAAAACAAAGAACAATCATCTCAAAGTACAATTGTCAAAGTCTTCCACTCATGAGGCACACTAAATTAACTCACTTAGTCACTTATTAAGCAATCAATTACTAAGTATAATTGATCACTAAGTACAATCATTAGAAAATACACAAACCCCTCCACCCCTAGGTCACTAGTAAACTATAATTCCATAATTACTCAGTACCCACAGAGAGGTCTTGGGGCCTGTTCTCAGATTCCCTGGATCCCCTTCCATGGTCCCAGATTCTACCTGGATTCACCAGACTGTCACCTGGGTTCAATGGCAGACAGCTCCTAGTTCCTTGTCCAGCTCTCTGAGTAGGTCCTGATCCACACTGAAGTTCACAGGTACTGGTCCATGTCAGATCCTTGACTATTTCTACTCCCAGGAATTCAAGGCTCAACCAAGCCACAAAGTCCCTGCATCCTGGTCATGCTTCCTCAGTCTTCTGCAGATCATTCAAAAAAGCAGAATCACCTTATCCAGCCTGGGGTGGGGGAGGGGTTCCTGGGCTCCTCTTCAGCTTCCTCCCAGCAGCTGCTTCTGCCTCCAAGGTGCCCCAAGAAATTCTGACACTACCTCTCTGGGGCTTTTCTTATATACACACAACATTGGCTACTTCTTGTTTCAGCCAACTCCTTCCTGTTAAGTCAGGAACTGGGGTTCATACCTTCTGTTTCTTTTACAGAGGTTTGATTAGTTACTAAGTGCTAAGTACCTGCTTGCTTGCCAGTACAAAAAGGGGTCTTCAAATTCAAATTACATTACAGACAGGAATTAGTTTTCTAATTATACAAAGCAGTTTTGGGACCTGATTGACACTTTCTGCCCCCCCACCCCCCACCCCGACCCTCCACCCCCACACACTCTGTTTCCCAGATTCAATTTCTTTCTTTCCACCCCCATCATAAGGTAGGTTTAGGCCCCTCCTTTTCCCCTCTTACAATAGGGAATCAAATGACAAAGCTGTCTCTGGGATGTGATTAGCTCTGGTTTCCCTGAAGCAGCTTCCTGGTCACTCCTGTTCAGACACATGGAACCTGATTATCTTAGATCTGGGGGTGCCTGAGTTGCCATGCTCTGCCTGGATGATTTGCTGACCAGATCCATTTCCATAAGGAGATGAAGGAGGCTGCATTTACTAAAGCTGAAAGCTGTGTACTCTCTGCATATCTTTTCTGTATTAGGGCGAACTAGATCTCTTTTTGGTTAACCGTTCACTGACTTACAAGTATCTCATTTTGTCTAAAAATTGAAACTAAGAGAGTGCTGACATTAATCCTACCCCTCACAGTCCATTATATTTTGGTTATAGAACTTATTGTCTTAGAGGGAGGGAAGAATAGAGACCTAGAATATCTCTTCATAAACAGTGAAGTTCCAAGCTTCTTATCTTCTTGATGTCTGAGTATCTCTGGAGAAATTTTCTATATTGAGCTGGGCTCCAAGCTGCCTGAGGTCTTGGAAACAGAGACTACTGAATGGTTTTCTGGTGATGAATCCAAGCCATAAGATCAATTAAAACTATATCCCTGACAGTATCTCCTGATTCTCTCATCCAAATGTCATTTGCCAGTGATAATGATTGGACCTCAGATAATGGACAGATATCAATAAAATTACTGAGCCCATGTTGCTAATTTTATTCATGATGATTATTTAAAAACTTTAAAACTTTTTCCTTGAAGTTGAAATAGCAATGTCCAGTAAACATGACAAATCTATCTCCACAACATCTCTTATATCATTTATCTTTTTCCCATTTCCTTCACTAGCCTAGTTACCAGAGAAGGTATTATCATCTATGACCAGAACTATTCTAATAACTTCCCAATTTATTTCTCTGATTCTGGTTTCCCCTCTTTAGTATAATCTACACACAGTTTCCAAAATAATCTTTTTGTGGAATAGACCTGCTGATGTCACTCCCCTGCTCAAAACCTTTTAGTGAATTCCTATCACTTAGAGTATAGAATATAAACTATTTAGACTGCCATTTAAGATCCTCTACAATATGCTTCACATCTACCTTTATACTTTTATTTCACTTTTTTTTAAATCTCATGTCGCAGGATCTCAGTTCTGGGTTGACATGTACCCAATTCTATCTAACATTATTCTTTGGCTTGTTCTCTCCCTTGGGACTCTCAGAATTATTTTCCCATTTAGGTCTTGTATAAAGAAGTAAAAGGGTCTTAGTTTCTCATGCAAGCAGGCCAGCAATATATATCAGAATACAGAATATCCTTTATTTTGCCCCACATTAAAAAAAAAATGCAACACATAGAGGTTTATATTGGAACCCATAGACAGTCAAGACAACTCTCCAAAACCTAGGGACTTAAATAGTTTTCTCTCCAGTATTCTTGTGCCATGCCGTGGTTGAAGGTTCCCTCAGAAAGGGAACAAATTAAGGGTTAATAGGAAGATGTCATCTTCCAGAGAGCCCCATCTCCTCCCAAGAACCCATTTAGTCTTCTAAAGTTAGAGTGCCATCTTGTGTGTGAGACTTCCTCATAATGGACTATCTGGAATTACTAAAGATTCAACTCCTTTCCTATTGGATCTGCATACTATTTATTCCTACATATTTTGGCTCTGTCCCATATTGTTGTGTTTTTTTGGTCCAGGAAATTCTTCTCTCTCTAGGTAGTTGGGCCCAAGAACTGCACCCTTCTTTGTAGGAGAGTGACTGGTCAAGGAGTTCAAACGTTCAGGAACTCCACTTCCCCTTATTTCAGAGGTTGGGTCTACGGACTCTCACCATTACAACATGTGTCCCTGGAGGTTTCTATCTCTTTTGCCATGTGGTTCTCCCTCTAGAGGAGAACCTTTGTATTCTCTCAGGACCTTTCCATACCTTCCTTCCATCACTGAGGCTGAGAGGTTGTGTCATTGACTCTTATTCCAGCCTTCTCTGGGGTCAGGATTTCCCTTAGGAGCTGGGTGGATACATAGTCTTCACCACCCAGCTCTTTTCTATGCATATAATCCTTCTCTTAACTCAGTTGTTTTATAAAAAATGGTTAACTTTTCTTTAGATTTTGTCTTGTCCTCTTGTAAGCCCAAGTCCCAGGGCTTTATATATATTTACTGAATTGAATTGAATTAATTTAAAAAACTGATATTAGACTCTGAGTATTGGGTATCAGAATAAGTATTCATAAACAATTATGTTTTTGTCACACTTTTTCTCTAATTATAATATCAAATTACTACAGTATGGACAGTTTAAAATAATTTTGTCACCTCTTTTGTTACATCATTTAGACCATGGAAGATATAGGCAATCATGATATGTAAGTTGGATTGAAAAAAGGCAAAAATGACTGGTTAGATAGTAAGTGTGGCTTTTATTTCAAAGTATTTTTGTGAAATTGTTGTACCAGATGCCCATGTTAAAGTACAGCTTGGCCACATCTACCCAGAACAGATCCCTTTTTTCCAAAAGGAGATGCTCTGAGAAATGTTCATCTGGTTGTCCTAATAAGTGAGCCTTTAACATTTATTTGCTGAGAAACAGCAGGTCAGAGTGCTGTCAACCATCTTCTCTTGTATAGCCAGAATGTCTAATATAAATCCATCCTTTGGACTAGGATTGGATTTAGGTCATTGTCGGCCTGGCCTTGTCGAGATATTTGGGACAATTCATGATTTCGGACTACAGTGTTGGCGGAAAAAGTGTTGCCACTTTCAGTTTCTTCTTACTGCATGGCCTTGGCAAAACGAAAAAAGAGCCAGGAGAAAAGGCAATACTCTAGTATAGATACCCCTCTTTCCTTTCGATTCCCATCATGAAACCTACTAGAATGCATAGCATTAGGACGTTGGAAAACTCTGGCCTTTGTACCTCTGGAACTTTTCCAAGAAGAAGAGAGTCACTGTAATGAATGTTTTCTACTTTGGAATTTCAGACAAATGAGGAAGACATAATAATGAAATACAACAAGAATTGAATTTTTATCTACATAGATCTCTCAGAGGTTATAGATATGCTGCATTTATGAATAAATAAAGCTGCAGTTATGAATCTGTAGGTGTACATTATGTTATGCTAGCTAAATCTATTAATTTAAGTGGATTCCATCCTTTGTAGTTGTGTAATAAGAGAAATGATTACATGATGGGGACATATGTGTATAAGTTTACTTTCAATTGTACAATAGATATAATCCTGAAAGAAGTATGTGCCAAAATTTAGACATACCAGGGAAACTAGTTATTTTAAATAATCTTCTGGTGATTCCTCTGTAATAAATAATCCTCATAATTGACAATAATAACAGTATCTGAACATACTTGCACATCTCTACAGTATATACTCATGGAATTATATTGCAGCATATTTCTAATTTTTGTTTTGTAGATACCAAATATGATGTTTATACTTTTACTTCTTTTCCCCCATGTAGAATTCTTCTGGAACTACCATAAATTAATTCCCCCAAAAGTATACTAATGTACTACCTTTCATGATTAAGCCAAGCGTGATTGCCTACTGCTCAAGAAGATGGTCAATAAAGAGCATTAAATGAAATACATCAAATGTTTCCATGAAACATGTAATTAGAGGAGTGTAGGTTTTCATTTACCTTAATGGATTAGAAAGAATAAATCACATAAAGCATGACACTAACAAGCCAATTTAAAGCAGAATTCCAACTCCCCAAAGGTCTAACTCTTCAGGCTTTTAGAATTGGCTGCTTATAGTCACAGAAGTTCATTTTCAGAACTAGATGAATACTGTTAATTATAAAAAATTCTTCTTGGAAAATGAACCATCTGTTTATTGAAACAATACTTTTAAAAGCCAGAAAGTTCACATTAGGTCAAAATCCCTATCAGAGTTCGTTTAAGCCTAGGGTAACCTAAACATTGTGTCAAAATGGACTGCCAGACATACAATTTTTTATTCTACTCAGATACAACATTCTTTGTGCAGTATGAGTCTTAAAACTAAGACCTAAACAAGATACTTATCAGGATTCAAGAGTACATTTATAACATTTATTTATATTTCCACATCATTATGTTAAATTTATGCTGTCAAACTGGTTTGATTACAAATGCTATGTATAGAAACATATACACTAATTAGCCCAGGCTGAACTAGACAAAGAACTTTTGTCAGGGAGTTATGAATTCAAAAGCTAAATGAAAGGTAATATTTTCAGAGTAAAGCTTGCTTTTTATCTTCATTTTAGCACAAATAATCTTTTTTACTGAATAATAGGTTAGAGAGGACACATTTTTGTGTATTATTATGGAACAAATGGACAACAAATTTGACCCGAACAAAATGTGACATTGTACGGTTGTATCAAAATATTATTAAGAAAACATTCATTTTATTTTGTGCATATTCTATTTGACAGGTAAAGGTTTGAAAATGAAGTGAAATTGTGTGTATGAGAGAGAGTTTTTTCCAGTGAGAAAATGCTATTGAGGCTCAGTTAAATTCTTCATAAACTATCTTAATTTTTATGGTGCCACACAGATTAAGTGTGGAGGCATACTTCTCAAACATGGCAAACGGCACCAAATAAGTAGGAACCGTCTTTCTGCTTTTCACCATTCAAAGTGTTATTTGGGGGCTATGTCTTTATTGGTATTACCATATCCATCCTGATAGTTGAGGTGGAAGTTAAGAGAATAGGTGAATGGTCTGAGGGGAAAAAGCAATTTTTACGTCCCAAACTATAGATTTAGATAAAGGCACGCAACCTAAAATATTGGTTTGTCACCTGTGCAAAAGGTTGATGCTTTCTAAATTTAACTATAGCTTCTTCATGATTCAGTCATATATTAGCAGCCTAACTGAGAATGTGGTCTATATATTTTAAATTTATCTTTCAATATGTTCACATATGAGTAGCCCCTAAAATGAGTGATTGTATAGCAGGTTTTGGCCAGGTCCATCTGTGGCCCCCACTAAATCCTGGTTGTTTATATAGTATTAGGATAAGCGAGTACTTCTAAGGCAGGGTTACAGTGGGAATTTATGTGAAAAATAAGTCTATGAAATAGAGGGGGAAAGTCCAGAGGTTCCTCCTTAGAGAAAACTACATTTCACATCTCTCATAAGACACCCCATCAACTCAGTGGAATGTGAGAACAGTTCCAAAGTTCTCATCAGTTCAAAAATGGGTCCATAATCTTTCAAGCCATTGTAAATGACATTCTATGTTCTGCTTCACACATAACCACATAATTTCTCTGACAAAAGATGGCCAGTTTTGCCTCCCCTAAATGCCAAACAAGTTGACTACACCTTACAAATCAATATAAAGGCTATCAGATTGTCCAAGACTGGCAAATGAAACATCAATCCTCTTCCCATTAGCTATGGAAAACAACATTCTGTAACGATTGTGAACACACACTCTGAGTATTTCCTGATTAGTCCTACATTATCCATAAGCTGTAGAAATACTTGGAAGAGGGAATAGATTTCTTAAAGAGTAACTTTACTAGGGGCAGCCAGGTAGCACAGAGAGTAAGAGCACCGGCTCCAGTGTTGGGATGACCTGGGGATCAAATCTGGGCTCGGATACTTAGCACCACACCCAGAAATACTGGCCATTAAACCTTGAGCAAGTTACTTAACTCTGATTGCTTAAAAAAAAAAGTAGCTTTACTTTCTTATCTTAACACTCCAGTAATGGATTGACCATTCTGCTATGTAGTCACATTATCAATTCTCCAACTGTACTGGCATATCGGCAAAGAGATTCTGAGTGGAAGCTCTTGGAGTGAAGGTTTAGACATAGAGAAAGCTCTCTTATATAGTATATAAGTAGGTACTAATTCTCCTTATTCTTATTCTCCTGGATTCCCTGCTTTGGAGGTGGTAAGAACATACTTGAACAAATCACACAAGATATGTTCCTCAATTTTAAAAACCCATTCCATTTCAGATGGCTTGGGCAAATACGGTCAAGGTCAGGCTTGTTTTCCAAGTGTTGTGGAATGGGAAAAATCTCAGAGTATAGAGAGGATGTGACATTTTTGTAACATAATCAAGAAGCTGAGGGTTTTTAAATGGAGAAAGTAGACAAATCAACCCAATTGATTGTCTTGCCTTTTGGAGGGTAATTGGGGTTAAGTAACTTGTCCAAGGTTACATGGATAGTTTTTTTGTGTGGGTGTTAAGTGTCTGAGGCTGGAACCGAACTCGGGTCTTCCTGACTCCAGGGCCGGCACTTTACTCACTGTGCCACGCAGCCGCCCCTTAATGGCGAATTCTAACGATTTCTACTCCCCAAGTGACACCACCGCCTTTTTATTCTGTAGTTTTTGGTATAATTGACCACCCTCCTATCCTGGATATACTCGCCTCTTTAGATTTTCTTTAAACTGTTTTCTCCTGCTTCTCTTACCTGTGTGACTGCTTCTTCTAAGGCTTCTTTATCATTTTATCATCCATATCATACCCTGAACTGTGAGAGTTTCTTCAAGGCTCTGTCTTGGGTCTTCTCTTCCTATTTATATTTGTGTGTGTGCATGTGCATGTGCGTGCGTGCGTGTGTGTGTGTGTGTGTGTGTGTGTGTGTGTGTGTGTGTGTATTCTCTCACTTGGTGATCATCTTCCCTGGATTTAATTATTACCACTATGCAGATGACTCACCAATATAAATATCCAACCCCAGTGTCTGAACTTCAGTTCCACATCATCTTATTGCCTATTGAACATTTGAAAATGTTTCCTAGAGATTGCCTAGAGACATCTAAAATTCAGCCTCTCCAAAACACAACTCATTATTTTCCCCTAAATCTACCTTTCCTCCAAACTCTTGGTTTCTATTGAAGGTACAACCAGTCTCCTAGCATCATAACCTAGGTGTTACCCTTGACCTCTCACTTTGCTTTACACAACATTTTCTACTTAGTTGTGAGAACATCCTGTTTGTACTTCTATAATATCTTTTTATTTTAGGGTTAGAATTATTTATTTAAGCCGTCCCAATCACAAGCAAAATGACCAAAGGTCAGCACATTTGTCACATGTGATGCAAGTGAACCTAAGGTCAGCTGTAATTTTCTGGTTCCACCTAGAAAGAAAAGGATGGTCCAGCCTCTTCTGTGGTCCCCAGAGCTTGATTAGTGTGGTCCCAATTTTCTTTACTCATCCTCATAACCATGTTGGGAGAGGATTGATGTGAGGGTTATGAAATAGACTATGGTTTCCATATCCCCATGGGAAGGGCTTGGTCTGGATGTGGAGGTGGGGGTAGGGGACGAATTCGGGCCACTTGTGATGCTCCCGCGACTTCAGGTAGGCTTCAGCATTCTGACCACCAGGGGGGCGCCACAAAGTCAGTGTCCTCCACAGGTGGCCCAAGCCCTAATCGCTGTGGGTGCCGCTGGAGAATGACAGCCTTGCCAGGACGCCCTACTGCACCAGCAGCCGCTCACTTGCCATTACAGCCATCTTCCAACCTATAATATCTTTCATATCTGACTCCATCTTTCCACTTACAAAGCCATCACCTTAGTTCAGGCCCATCATCTCTTGCCTATACTATTGAATTCACTGAATGGGCATTGCCTCACTCAAAGTGAGAACCTGAAAAGACCTTAGCTTAAAAGGGCCAGAATCTCCCATTGCATCTGGGGTCATCTCCAGTCATCCTGATGGATATCTGACCACTGGACCCAGATGGCTCAGGAGGATAAAGTGAGGCTGATGACTTTGCACAGCCCTCCCTCACTCAAATCTAAGTCAATTGCAAGTCATATCATCATTTCTGATGTCATTTTGAGAACAAAGAACAAACTATACAACCACAACTACAATACTACTGAATTGGCCATGTAATGGGTCTCCTTGCCTCAAGTGTCTCCCCACTTCAAATCATCTGCCTCTCTTCTCCTCCTACTTACAGCTGCCAAAGTGATTTTCCTTAAGTGAAGATCTGTCATCTCCTACTCAATAAACTTTAATAACTTTCTATTGACTTAAGGATCAAATGAAAATCCATATAAATCTTTTCCTTTTACACTCCTTCTACCTTCTCACAATCAATAAGACCAGGCCTCCCTACCATCTTTTCCACTTTGATTTATTTCCTTTGACTTACTGGTCAAGACAGATGAGTTGAAATATTCCTTGTTCTGCTTTGCTACTTCCCAGTTTCTTCCCCCATCTCCATCACTCAGTACCTTTCCTCCTTTTAGGTCCATACAATTCATGTCTTTTTCTCAATCAAAAATTCTGGTAGCTGTTGTCTATAGATAGACCCCGAGGATCCTCCCCTTCCTTCCTCAATAATTTCAATACTTGGGTCAAAATCTCTCTCTTCTCCTCAACTCCGGTCTTCATACTAGAGGACTTTCACGTACATATCAACATTTCCTTAAATGCACTAATTGTTCAATTCTTCCTCAAATCCACTAATTGCTCAATTCATCAACTTACTCACTTCCCATGACCTACTCTTCTATTCCACCTCAACCACACACAGAAATTTGTGGTAACCCACAAATGCACCATCTCTATGTTCAGGAACTCTGAAATCTTGTCTGATCATAATCTTTTGGCTTTCTACCTCTCCCTCTGCTTTTCCATACTAAATTCTTCTCTTCATGGACAGCATGACTTGCAATTGTTTTACCCCTCAATTTTTGGGTCTCTGACCTCCTTCATCATATTGCCAATTGTTGAATCTCAGTCTTGGCTCATTCCCACCATCCACTGCCTTGATTCCCAAACACATGCTATTAAACAAAGGTAGAGAAAATCACTCTACAATTTTGACTGGGTCCACTACAAATTTATACTACACAATCTCAATGGGGCCCTCACTGCTGCTAGGTAATATTTCTACACTTCTCCTTATCAGCTCTCCGCAGCAGCTCTTCTAAACCTTTTCATCTCTCTTTAAACCTCCCATGGCTCTCCCTCTTACAACCTTCTCAACTGAAAACCTTGTCTCAAAATAAGGTCATTCATTGGAGCTCCCTCTTCTTGCCTCTTCCTCATCTTGTATAATTCAGATATCTTCTGCACTGTCTCCCTCTTTACCCCTGGCTTACAGGACAGAATCTTCTTCTGACACAAAGGATCCTATTCTAACCCATGCTCTCCCACAGAGAACATCTTTGTCATCCTCATTCTCTCACTTATCTTCAATCTCAATTTATTGACTCCTTCTCACTCCCTGCAAACATACCCATGTCTCTCCCATGCTCAGGAAATCCTATCTTGATCCTTTCTGTCCTTACTAGTTTTTGTTCTATGTCTCTTCTGCGCTTTGTGGCTAAACTTTTTGAGAATGTTGTCCAAAATAGGCGCCTCAGCTTCCTCTCTTTTCACTCTCTTCCTAACCCCTCTACAATCCAGATTACAGTCTCAGCATTCTCCTAAAACGCACTTCCAGAATTACTAGGATCTCCCAGTGACCAAATGCAAAGGTCTTTTCACAGTCCTAATTCTCCTAGACTTCATCCTCTTCTCCTTGATCCTCTCGTCTCTCTAGGTTTTGGGGACACCACTTTCCGTTCTCCTTCTCCCTATCTCACTGCTGCTTCTCACTCTGCTTTGGTGCATCCTCATCCAGATCATGCCCACTAACTATGGATGTCCCACAAGGCTCTATTCTGAGCCCTCTTTTTTCCCTGTTTGGTCACTTTATTTGGTGATTTCATTGGCTCCCCTGGATTTAAATATCATCTTTATGCAAATGAGTCTCAGATCTACCTATCCAGCTCTACCTTTTTTCCTAATATCCAGTTTTGTATTTCCAACTACCTTTCAGACATCTCAAATTGAATGGTCAGCAGACATCTTAAATTCAGCTTGTCTGAAACTGAACTCGTTATATTTCTCCCTAACTCTGGCCCCATTCCTAAGTTCCTTGTTAATGTTGAGGGTATCACCAACTTCCTACTCCCCAAGATGAAGATCGACCCCTTACTTTCTCTCACTTCCCATAGGCACAAACTGCAGACAAGGGGAATACGATCTCTCTGATAAAAAGAATTGTCATTATTATCATTACTAGCATTTATATAGTGCTGTAAGGCTTGCAAAGACTTTTACAAATATTATCTCATTTTTTCCTCACAACAGACCTGAGAGGTAGGTGCTATTATTTTCCCCACCCCCCTCCACTGCTGCTTTTCCTGGTTTCAACTCCATGGAAAAAGAAGGTCTTCCTGGGATCAGATCATCATGTCTAATGTCATCATCACTCTGCTAACTCTGGTCTTGACGGACACCACCTCCTCCAGCCTCCTTCCCCTCCTGCTGGAGGGCTAGAGTGTGGAGAACCAGACTTTTCCCAGTGCCTGCCTTTCTAGAGGGTAGAATCTGAACTTAAAGGTTCACTCCATTCTGCATGGTTCAACTCCATGGAACAAGAGAGGCCTCCTGCCAGGTATCTCTGTGTGGTTTCTCCTCCCTTTTCTGAACTCATTTAGTTTGTTGTTTCCCTCCCCATGAGATCACAAGTTCCTTGAGGGCAGGGACTTTCTTTTTATTAATTATCCCTGTGCCTGGCTCAGTACCTGGCACATAGCAGATGCTTAATAAATATTTATTATGAGCATCTCAGTGGCATAGTGGATAGACACATGAGTTCGCAAAGTGGGCGATATTGTCTCCTGGTGGGTTCTGGAATGATCTGGCAATAGTAACCTCAGGTGCAAATGGGGAGCATTGAATAAAAATAAGGGGGTGGTGGAAGCCTAAAAAAAGAAAAGGATGGGGCAGCTAGGTGGTGCAGTGAATAGAGCACCAGCCCTGGAGTCAGGAGGACCTGAGTTCAAATATGACCTCAGACACTTACCGTGTTTCCCCGATAATAAGACACTGTCTTATTAATTTTTTTGGAAAGAAAAACACCAGAGGGCTTATGTTGTCCTGCCTCAGCTCTCCTCTGCGGCACTGCTCTCAATGGCGCCAGCAAGCAAATCACTGGGGAAGAACAGGATGACGCGCTCACTGCTGCAGCTCTGATTGGATGCAGCTCGGAGCGCGGTGTGGGTTTCAGGGCGGGGGGACAGGGGACGGTGCATACAGAGGGTACCATAATGTAGTGTGTAGCGCAGGGGATCACCTTCACTACAGTAGCAATCTCAATAGGGATTATTTTCGGGGGAGGGCTTATTTTAGAGGAATCTTACACAGTAAGGGGAGGGCTTATTTTCGGGATAGGTCTTATTATCGGGGAAACACGGTAACACAAAAACTAGCCGTGTGACCTTGGGCAAGTCACTTAACTCCAATTGCCCTACCTTCCCTCCTCAAAAAAATAAAGGAATGAAAAGGAGATAAAATTTTGAAAAACCTTTCATATTTGTTTCATCTGTTGTGCAAACAGGTAAATAGTGATTATCATATTTTCCAAATACAACGGAATGCCAGTTATGATTGATCAGTGGTCAAGTCCACCAACAGGTCTTAACAAGCAAGTGTTGTCAGGCAAGGGCATTGCTCATTGTCAGGAAGTCCAGTATGCCATAGGCAGGATGTGTGTGTAATGTCTTGTTTACAATATGATATTATATGGTTCCATGATGCATTATTGCATCATCAAAATTTCAATGCAGGGAAAAACCACAAATTTAGAATAAATTATTAAATTTAAGATGTCACTTAAAAATTACATTTTCTTTAAATGATAAAAAATTTTAAAAAAAAACCATTAAAGTGTTAAAGAAAGTAGATTTCCAGGGGGGTGCTAAGTAATAAGAGGGCAGTAGGCCAAATAAGTTTGACAACCTCTAAGATAGAGTATTTGGCCTGATGTCAGGAAGACTCATCTTCAGGAGTTCTAATCTTGCCTCACAGCTTAGTAAAGCTGTGTAACCCTGGCCACATCATTTAACCCTGTTTGCCTCACTTCCTTATCTTTATAATAATCAGGATAAGGATATGTACCTTTGTCAACATCTTTGCCAAGGAAATTTCAAATGGGGTCGTGAGGAATTGTACATGACTGAAATGACTGAACAACAAATGTATATTGGATTGGATTTTACAGATGAGGATATTTAGGCATAGAGAGGTTTAGTGATTTGCCCAGAGTCACACAGTCAGCTAGTGTGTGAGACTGGATTTGAACTCAGGCTCCAAAACTCTGTTTTGCCAACTAGCTATATACAGACTAGACAGGCATACTTTCATCAAGGTCATCATTATTGCATACTCATGATCAATCCTTATACATAAAAAGGGCAATGGTGGCAGCAATAAAACATTGGACAGCGTCATTCCTGAAAATGACACAAGCAGATGAAACAATAGCTGAGCCACCAGAATACTTTCTAAATCATGCCCCTAGATAGCCTTCCCAAAAATAACATGGCCCAATGGAACAATTACACAAATATATGTCCACTCAAGGAATGTATCAGTAGGACAGACATGGAGTATTATTCTAAGCTGGACTTGACTTGGACAATGAGGCATGGTGGAGAAGTCAGGGAAATCCCAGAGTAGCATAGAGAGGTGAGAAATGAGGAGATGTTTGTACTGAGCCTCCTTAAATGGAAGTTTTTGAGTTCATGGCTTCACCCTCCAATCAGAGGGTTAGAGGGCAGTGATAAAGTATGATTACCAAGGCTAAGTAATTTGATTTTGCAAGATGATGAGGTTTTCCTAATCATGAGCTTCCTGGTGTATGATGAAGTCAGAGAAGTTCTATAGGAGTGCAGCCAGGTGGGAAATGAGGAGCAGGAAGTAATCAAATGGGTCCTTCATGTGAAGGAATATCTTATTATTCGAAAGAATCTACACTTTCTAATTGGTATGGATTTTTATGTATTGATGCATATCATAATATCTTCCACACCTTCTGAAATTGTATATTCTTGTTCCCCCAAGTTATCTTTTCAGAGGAGCTACACAATATGCTAAAGAGCTTTCTCTAGATCTTTTTAATTTTTTTCATTTCATGGATACCAGTGAAGCACTCAAATGGTCCATCTGTTATGCCTTGCTATTTGCTCTTTTATGACACCCTACATGTTGGAGGAAAGCTTTTAAGGCTACATTTTGTTTTACTGAGCAATAGATAATAAATCAAAATCAACAGATAATAAATACAGCAGGATCATATATTCTTTCCACCTCTTATCCAATTGCGTAGTTCTGCCTATACATTAGATATATCTGCCTATATTTTCTTCCTTTGTATTCTATGAGATATTCCCTTCTAGTTCTCTTCTTACTTGTGTCACTTCTCTTTCTCTGTATCCTAGATGGATAATTATCCCAGGGCTCTTGGACCCTTTTCTTTTCCTATGTGCTTTCCCTTGGTGACTTCATTTATCAGAGTTCAACTACCATCTCAATATAAAAGACTCCAAGTTTATATGCAGCCAAAATTTGTCTCCAAATTCTAGTCCCATGTTATTGGTTGCTTCCAGGACTTTTCTTGGATGCTGTTGGCATCTCAGAGTCAACGGGTCCAAAATATAACTCATTATGATCCCTCTTAAACCTGTATTGGGACTTGACCCCCACATGATTACTGGCAAATCATTTAATTTCTCTGAGCTTCAGGTACATGTAAAATTGGGTTATACTATCTGCTTATTTTTGTTGGCAGGAAGAGTTATTATAAAATATTGCAGACATTTAAAAAAATGATTTGTTTAATGTGGAGCTGGAGTATGGTAAACTAGAACAGGAAGCATAAATTGTAGAACAAGTGGAAAAAGGAAATTATAGTATTTTTTTGTCATATCTAATTGTCTGAAGTCCCTCCCAGCTTCTAATTTCACAGTCAGTGTGGCATGGTGGACCTAGATTCAAGAGAATATGAATTTGAGTCCTACCTCATATATTTGCCAGTTGGGAAATTCACTCAATCTTTTCTGTGCCTTAATTTCCTTATCTGCAAAATAAGAAAATTGGACCAAACAACCTCTAAGATCTTTTACAACTCAAAATGTATGATCCAATGGCAAATAACCAGGTGGTTAACTGATGATAAAGTTGTGGCTATACCCTGAGGGTCCCTTCATGCAGTGTGAATTAGGTTAGCACAGCCCAGCCATTGTCTGGGAGAAAGATTGGCCACCCTGAGTGACTCTTAAAAGACATTTGAAGGGTGTTAGTTCAAGTGATTCTGTACTAGGAGCAGCTTTATGAAGTATGGCATTCGTGGCCGTCTCAGACAAGAGCGCGGAGAAGGTGGGAGAGAGGACAGGGCCATGATGTCCATGAATAGAACCCAGAAGGAAACATCCCATCCACAAGCTTGAATATCGATCAGTTTGAGGCACAGTAGAAGGAGTAAGGTCATATATTCTCCAGTTACATTGATTTGGAAAAAGAATAAAAGAAAGATTGAAAAAGAATTGAACAAGTTTGATAATGTTTCTAATTGCTTCCTCCTCCTTCACTTCCTTCCATTATGTTTCTCGAGAATCACTCCTCGAGGAGGTTAGGATAAGTGGGTTAGAGGACAGAATTTGAAAATACCAAATAAGATATGTTTGAAAGTACACATTATTTTCACAAGTTAATTTTGTGTAATGACGGGTGTATGATGTGTGTGTGTGTGTGTGAAAGGTTTGCAAGGAAGCAAGAATAAATCTCTCTAACATCTCCTCTCTCCAACTTTCTCCAAGAGAGACTTGAATTCCTTTCAGGAGAGGAATCAGGAGGTTGGGGCCAGGAGCTGAGCTCTCTGTTCCAATCAGAGAGAGGTGGGTATTAGGCTAGAGTTATTATCTAACAGCAGATAGATATAAATTCACTAAATATTATTACTCTAGGGGATATAATTTTTAGGTTCAAACTAAACTCCTGATCATTATTTCCCAGTGGAGAAAGAGGGCTTCAACCTCCGTATCTGAGGCTTACCTTCTTTCACACCAAATATCAGTTCTATAATGAATACATATAAGAAGTGGTAAAGAAACTCATTTTTCCAAGTCAATAGCAAACCAGAAATCAGAGAAAGTATACATATGAGACTATATACCAGACAACAGAGAATGAAGGAGTTATCCCATTGGAGCAAAATAACTCAGCTCAACCAAAAGAGAGTCCCATATTTCAACCAAAGGGCAAATTTCCCCAACATCTCCAGTGTATTAAGCTGGAAATAAGAATATGATTAAAATTCTATATGCCATATTCTTCCCAGATTTTTTCTCCCTTCATGGCCCTGAAGAGAAGTTGGCTTAACTCATGTTCTCTCTCAAAACTGGAAATCAGAGGAACTGACAGGACTAAAGGAGATTGATTTCTTTTTTTCCCTGCACTTGCCACCTCCACCTTGCCCCTCACTCTACAAGTGAGGAGAGAATTCCATACCAGTGGGCTTTCTGGTTTGGGTTTCATTAGAAAAAACAGTAAAAAGTAAAAGAAACCACATAAAAATGTGTTGGGTTTACCAAGTGGATTGTAGGAAAACTTCAAACATAGCTTAAAGCAGTTTCCACACCAGTAGCTCATCAATAAAAAATCTGAGTATATGCCATCCATCTATGTATATTTGTTTATTTATAAATTATTACACGTGATCATGGTTCTAAGTTCACTTTATTTCAATAATTTATTTTAATGTCTGTCATAGATTAAAAAAGGACTTCATTATATTCCAAAGAGAAGAATGCATTGTTAGTTGCACTTGTTAAATTGTATCACTTATTGTTCAAATCTTATCTACCAATTATACAAAGTCATGTTGAAATTCAGCAGGTGCATTTCTGTCTTTACTAATGACAGTTTTTCTTGAAAACTAAAATAAATATACTACATTTTTATAATTTTAAGAAATGGGTTAAAAAGTACTGAAAGTGCTTCTGAGTTACTTGACCAACATTTTGTCTAGTTGCCCCTAACTCTTAAATAATCTTTCAATTAGGAATTGTACTCCAGAGGTAGGGGAATTACAATTATTTTCACAGGATATGAAAGCAAAAAGCTCAATAAGATAATGGCCTTATAAATTAATGAAATCAAATGCCAAAAAGGAAGGTATCCCTTTCCTGCCATCCTCCAACTTTAGTGGAATACACAAACTAATTTGTGAAGCCTTGCTTTGGGAGCCACTTAGAGATTTCTCTCCTGGTACACATAACTATATTCTTCCCTGAACAAACAGTGGACATTGACTCTGCTCAATTATGTGAAGTGGAAGAGAACATATGGGAGGTGGTAACTAGATTTCCTCCTTCCTGCATTGGAGGCTAGGTTAGGGAATCCCCCAGTGGCAGAAACTATGGCACAGAATGTCCATCCTTTCTTCCTGCAACCCTATTAAAAGAAGCAGAGAAACTAAAAATGTAACAGAGAAGACTGTCTGAGGGGGCAAGCTTGCATAGCTACATTGGGCCTAACAAAAAGGGGTGTGGAATCCAGTTGAGGCCAAGTCTGCTCCCTCCCAGCACCTTATCTCATCCCCACCCCCACCTTAGGCTGCTTGGACCAAGAAATGAGGCACTGGAAAGTAAATTCCCCAATATGGAAGAAGGCTGAGAAAGCTGTGAATTCTAGTCCTGAGGATAAAGCCATCATCATAGTGTAAGGAATCAGAAAGTGAAGAATGAGGAAATAGAAGGTTGAGGGTGGGGAGAGGCTTAAACCACAAAAGATTTCAAGAGAGGAAAATACATTTTAAAAATTAGAGTACAAGCAGACAAATCTACAGACTAGACACTAAAATTAGAAGAAGTGACTACTAAATCTTCCAAAAGGTTACAGACTTTTCTAAATAAATATTGGAAGACAAAGGAAATTAAATCCATACCTAGTGAAACACAGAACCCTACAGATTTTCAAGAGTAAATGTAACCACAGCAAGATGTATCATAATGTTTTAAGCGAGAAATTAGAATCTTGAGAGAAGTTAGAAGGGAACAAAAGGCACATGTGTTCTACACTGAAGAAATAATTACCAGAATAGAAAAGCTTGAATTCACATTGGTGAGTGTTTTTAAAGGAGAAGGAGACAACAATAGACCATGAATACAATTATATTGAGGTGGACAGTCTGGAAGAAGAAAAGCAAAAAAAAAAAAAATAAAAGGATAAAAAGAACATAATTTCTATAGAAGCAAAACACATTGATCTTGAAGGCAGGATATATAGGAACTACTTAAACATCATAAGCCTCCCAGAAGAACACAGCAAATTAAAAAACAAACCTGCAAACTTAAATACCATTAGTTCCATAAATTAAAAAAAAAAACTATCCCAAACTTCTGAATGTAGAAAATAATTGAAAGAGTCCATAGTTGGCTTGTAGGGGGCATAGGGATGTGGTAGAAACCTATATATTAAACTCCAAATTTTATTGGTTAAATTAAATCATTTCAAAGATAAGAACTTCTGTGAATGACCTAGAGAAAGACCTCCTATATAAAGGAAAGGACATTTAAATAATAACAAAAACCAGCCAAAATTCTATTTAGATTTTTAAACAGGTTAGAGAATCTGTTTACTAATTTTTTTTTAAAGCAATTGGGGTTAAGTAACTTGCTCAAGGTTACACGGCCAGTTATTTCTGGGTGTGGTGCTGAGTATCTGAGGCCAGATTTGATCCAGGTCATCCCAACACTGGAGCCGGTGCTCTTACTCGCTGAGCCACCCGTGTTTACTAATTTTTATGTGTGCAAATATTTTTTCCAATTTATTTTGTATATACTTTGCTGATACATGTTTATTTGCATGTGTTCTCCCCTATTAGGTTATGAGCTCCTCGAAAACAGGGACTGTCTTTTATTTTTCTTTATATCCCCAGCCCTCAGCAGTGTCTGCACATAGTAGGTGCTTAATAAATGTTTATTAACTCAATGGCATTGTTTTCCACACCAAAATCAGAGAATGGTGACATTTTCAAGCAGTTCCTTTAAAATGAATTTTTATAGCTCTCTTTTGTTTTTAAATCACCTACATTTTCTTTTGTTTTCTTCCTCCAGCCTCATCCTTGTATGTCTCTGGCTTTTGGATGTCAAGTTTTTTTCTTTTTTCTCTTACCTCAGCTGACCCTTCTTACCTACAGGTTAGCTAGCCCTATATAGTGATGTGACTTCAAGCCCCTTCTGCGTCCTCTTTTTCTAAGTTCATTTCAGAAAAGGAGCCTCAGTATCTATATAATTTATTAGTCTATTGAGATTTAACTAGCATGATAGTGCACTTAAGATAAAAAAGCATCTAGATTTGAGTCTGGATTATATGTTGCTAAATGTGTTAGAAGTGCCACACAGAGAAAATATTTCTTTGCAAAATACCAGGAAACACTGGGTGGAGCTGGGAAATTTTTTTGTTTTGCCTTATCTGTGCATGTAATTATGCATATAATTAATTAAATTGGAGTCTTTTTCTTTTTTTTTTTCTTAAGCAATGGCCAGTTATTTCTGGGTGTGGTGCTAAGTATCTGAGCCTAGATTTGAACCCCAGGTCATCCCGACAATGGAGCCGGTGCCTTACTCGCTGAGCCAACTGGCTGCCCCTAATTGGAGTCTTTTCTGAAAAAAACATTTATCTTGTCTTAATCAGCCCAGATAAAGAGATTACCTTATTTCTGTCTATCTATGCTATCTGTGCCTGCTTGTGTGAAAGTAACTTCCTATACATCATTTCAATTTTAGCAGAGACATTTTCTGTGAAGGCATTATATGCTTCCCAAGATGATAAATGATGAGGGTTGAAATAAGACATTATTATCTTCTCTTTAGACCGTAAGATATTTAAAATATCAGAAATCCATCTAGAGATGCTAGGTAATTGTTTCCTCATTCAAATAATCCATTAACTATTCCCCTATGTAATGGACATGTGTCAACAAAAGGAAAATTATTATTATTTTTTTAAGCAATCGGGGTTTTGTAACTTGCTCAAGGTTACACAGCTAGTTATTTCTGGGTGTGGTGCTATGTATCGGAGCCCGGATTTGATCCCCAGGTCATCTCGACACTGGAGCCAGTGCTCTTACTCGCTGAGTCACCTGGCTGCCCCCAAAAGGAAAATTATTGTCAGTTTTGGTTTATTGGATGATATTATAACTGACTATTACTTATTGACCATTGACTATTGATAATAAATATGTTAATTTGATTGTGGATTGTGGTTCTTGATTTAGGGGTCACTGATTATTGGTTTTTAAACATGACACTAGTTTTTTTTTTAATTAATTATTTGTAGCTAAGGGGAGGAGACAAGATGGGGGCATAGAAGCAGGAAAACTCCCTGCGCTCCCCCTATAACCACCTCAAATACCTATAAAAATGACTCTAATCAAACTTTAGGGCTACAGAACCCAAAAAGTGACAAAGAGAAACATACCTCCTGCTGAAGACATCCTGGCAGGCCTACAGGAAGGGTCCATCACAGAGCTGGGAGCCTAGCCACACCCAAGCACTTCATTTAAGCCTCAGAGTGCCCTGACCAGCTGCAGCTAGAGGGACTTCAGGAGAGGGGATCACCAGAAGCTATGATTATATCCAGAATTATCAACCCATAAATGCCAAAGTGAGAAGTCAGTGGACTTTGGGAATAGGGGGTCCGGGAGTGCAGTCCAGCCTCTGCTCCAAGAGGGAGAAGCGGCTAAGGGGTGGCTGCTTCATTGCACCTGGCCTGCAGATTGTAGGGGGACCAAGCAACCATTCTGAGGGGTAATCACACTTGCTTTAACCTGCTTGGATCTGGATTGCTGTCTAGGGTGGAGGTCCTAGGGTGTGTGACCAGTGTGCCAGAGCCAGTGGAGGCTTCTGAGAGGGCCGCCAACTAATAGCTCTGGCATCTATGAAAACTCCAGTGATTTGGGACAAAGCTCTCCTCTCTGGAAGCAGAGTTCTATTGTGGCAAAAAGCTCAAAAGTCAAATAAATGAGTGGCAATATGAGCAAGCAAAGAAAGCAAAGCAAGTACAGCAATCTGACTTTAGACTCCTTTTTGGGGAGCAAAAAGGATCAAAACATGGAACAGGAGGAAGACAATGAAGTCAGAACTCCTGCACCAAAAGCATCCAAGAAAAATATGAACTAGTTACAGGCCATAGAGGAGTTTAAGAAGGATTTTGAAAACCAAATAAGAGAAGTGGAGGAAAAATTGAGAAGAGAAATGATGATGATGCAAGAAAATCATTAGAAGACAGTCAACAACCTGACTGAAGAAAATAACACCCTAAAAAATTGACTAACTCAAATGGGAAAAGAGGCTCAAAAAGGCAATGAGGAAAAAATGCCTCAAAAATCTGAATTTTCCAGATGGAAAAAGAATCTCAAAAGCTCACTGAAGAGAATCGTTCCTTCAGAAAATTAGACTGGAGCAAATGGAAGCTAGTGACTTCATGAGAAATCAAGATACTATTAAACAGATCCAAACAAATGGAAAAAATAGGAGGCAATGTGAAATATCTCACTGGGAAAACCACTGACCTGGAAAATAGAGCCAGGAGAGATAATTTAAAAATTATTGGACTGAAAGCCATGATCAAAAAAAGAACCTAGAAATCATCCTCCAAGAAATTCTAAATTGCCCTGATGTTTTAGAACCAGAGGACAAAATGAGGTTGAAAGAATCCACTGATTACCTCCTGAAAAAGATCCCATAAAGAAAACTCCTAGGAATATTATAGCCAGGTTCTAGATTTCCAGATCAAGGAGAAAATACAAGCAGCCAGGAAGAAACAATTTGAATATTGTGGAAACACAATCAGGATAACACAGGATCTGGCAGCTTCTATACTGAGGGATCTTCTATACTGAGGCTTGGAATATGATATTCCAGAGGTCAAAGAAGCTGGGGTTAAAACCAAGGATCACCTACCCAGCAAAACTGAGTATCATGTTTCAGGGGAAAATATGGTCATTCAATGAAATAGAGAACTTTCAAGCATTCTTGATAAAAAAAAAAACAAAGTTGAATAGAAAATTTGACATTCAGATACAAGAGGCAAGAGAAGCATGAGAAGGTAAACAGGGAAAAGAAATCATAAAGAATTTATCAAAGTCGAACTATTTACATTCCTACATGGAAAAATCATAATTGTAACTTATGAAACTTTTCTCAATATGAGAATAGTTGAAGGGAATATAAATGTATATATATATATGTATATATACACATACATACATATGTCTATATAGGAGGATATATGGGCATATGAATACATATGTAAGTGTGTGTATTTATGTGTACAGGTATACATAGACTGAGGGCACAGGACCAGTTGAATAGGAAGGGATGATACTTAAAAGGTGAAATTGAGAGGTGAGAGAGGAATATAATGAAAGGAGATGGGGACAGACAGAATGGGGTAAATTATCCTATATAGAAGAGGCAAGGGGAAATGGTTACAATGGAGGGGAAGAACAGGGAGGCAAAAGGGAATGGGTCAACCTTACTCTCATTGAATTTGGCTTAGGGAGGGAATGACATATACACTAAATAGGGTATCTCACCCTACAGGAGAATAGAGGGAAAGGGGATGAAGGGTTGATAATGGAGGGGAGGGCAGGTTGGGGGGGGGAGGGAAGTTGGAAGCACACACTTTTGCAAAGGGACAGGGTCAAAGTAGAGAACAGAACAAGTGGGGGACAGGATTGGACAGAGGGTAATATAGTCAATCTTCCATAATATATCCACTATGGGAATGTTTTACATAGCTACACATGAACAGCCTATATTGAATTGCTTATCCTCCTATTAAGGGTGGGTGACAAGGGAGGAAGGGAAAGAATCTGGAATTCAAAGTTTTAAAATCAAATATTTAACAAAAATGTTATTTTTTTTTTACATGCAACTGGGAAATAAGATATACAGGCACTGGGGTATAGAGATTCATCTTGCCTTACTGGAAAGTCAGAGGTGGGATGGGGGAAGATATAGGAGAGAGCAGATTGGGGAAGGGGGTATACAGTGGGATCACTGTTTTGGGGTGGTGGGTAGGGGAAAGACGGGGAGAAAATTTTTAACTCAAAATCTTGTGGAAATGAATAACGTAAACTAAAAATAAACATACATTTTAATTAAAAAATAATTATTCGTCAGTGCTGTAATCTATAATAGATTATTATAGTGCCTACTGATTTGGGGTTATTATTGTTGTAGAATTCAGAGGCTGTTAACCTGAAACCTGTGAACTTTTTTAAAAAAATTTATTTATTTTAAATTTTCAATCTTCACTTCCATAACATTTTGAGTTTCAAATTTTCTCCCCTTCCCTCTCCTCACTGCTCCCCAAGATGGACTTGCAATCTGATATAGACTCTAGTTATGTATTCATATTAAATATATTTTCAAATTAGTCATGATATAAAGAAGAATTAGAACTAATGGAATAAACCACAAGTAAGAAGAAAAAAAATGACAAAAGCCCTCCATTTATGCTTTTTTCTCTCCTTTTTCCCTTTCCCTTCTCACAAGAGTTTGCTTTTGACCACTGCCTCCTTCAATTTTCCCTCCCTTCTAGCAGCCCCCTCCCTTTTCTTTCCCTTTTTCCTTCCTACTGCCTATACGGTAAGTTAGGGTTTCTATACCTAACTATGTTATTCCCTCCTTGAACAAAATTTGATGAGAGTAAGTTTCCAACAATGCTTATGTCCCTCCACTCTAATATGTTTTAGTGCCTCTTCATGGGATGTAATTTACTCTTGTCTGCCTCCTCCTTTCCTCTTCTCCCATTACCATCTCTTTTCACCACTTGATTAGGTTTTTTTATCATCACATAAAAGTCAATTTATTCCCACACCCTCTGTCTCTCTATATATACCCCTTCTAAATGTCATAATATATGGTTCTCAAGATTTACAAGCATCATCTTTCCATGTAGGGATGAAAACAGTTTTCCCTTATTGAATAACATGTTTTTTTTTTCCTTTCTTTATTTCTTGTTTCCCTTTTTATGCCTCTCTTAAGTCTTGTATTTGAAGATCAAATTTTCTATTGAGTTCTAGTCTTTTCATCGGGAAGGTCTGAAAGTCCCCTATTTCATTGAATATCCATCTCTTTCCCTGAAAGGTTATGCTCAGTTTTGCTGGGTAGTTGATCCTTGGTTGTAATTCAAATTCCTTTGCCTTGCAGAATATCATATTCCTAACCCTCCAGTCTTTTAATGTAAAGGCTGCAAGGTCCTGCATAATCCTGACCATGGTTCCACAATAGTTGGATTGTTTCTTTCTGGCTGCTTGCAATATTTTCTCCTTGACCTGATAATTCTGGAATTGACTACAATATTCCTTGGCATTTTCAATTTGTGATCTCTTTCAGGAGGTGATTGATTGATTCTTTCAATGACTATTTTACCTTCTGGTTCTAGGTCCTTAGGGTAGTTTTCCTTAAAGATTTCTTGAAAGATGCTGTCCAGGCTCTTTTTTTTTTTAAATCATGGCTTTCAGGTAGATGAATAATTCTTAGATTATGTCTCCTGGATTATTTCCAGGTCAGTTGTTTTTCCAGTGAGTTATTTTACATTTTCTTCTATTTTTTCATTCTTTTGATTTTGTTTGACTGATTCTTGATGTCTCATAGAGTTATTAGCTTCTACTTGCCCAATTTTAATTTTTAATGAATTATTTTCTTCATTTGGCTTTTGTATTTCCTCTTCCATTTTACCAATTCTACTTTTTAAGGAGTTGCTTTCTTCAGTGTACTTCCTTGCCCCTCCCCCCCATTTTGTCAGTTGTATTTTTAAAGGAATTATTCAATTTTTCTTCTACCTCTCTAATTTGACTTTTAAAATATTTCTTGAGCTCTCCCCAAAAGGCTTTTGGGGCTTGAGACAAGTTCATATTCCTCTTTGAGGTTTTATATGTGGGTGTATTGGCAATGCTGTCCCTTCCTGAATGTGATGTTTGCTTCCCTATCCCCATAGTAAGAATATATGGTCTTTGTTTTTCTATGTTGCTTTTGCTCATGGTGTTTGCCCTTTTCTTTGCCTTTAAAGTTGATCTGTGCTTCTGAGGCACAGGAGGCACTGTTCCACACTTCTTGTGCTGGGAGCTAGGGACCTGCTTACTGGTTTTGTGTGCTGGGGTCTCAGGTGTTGGTAGCTAGAAGGTATAGAGGCTGTAGCTTACCTGGTGCTAAGCTGGAACTGGTGGTGGTAGCTGACTTACTGAGACCAGGTGGGGTTTTCTTGTGTTCCCCAGGGATTACACTGAAACTTGAAGGGTGATCTGAACACTGGAGGTCACCTACTCATCTGAGCTTCAGTAGACCACAGGTAGGCTCAGCTGCTGGTGGATGCGACATCTACAAGGCATGTGGTGGATCTTGATGTTGGCACTTGCCCTCTCTACCATGCTGGTGCTCAGGATCTCCCACTGGTCTGCTGAGGTGGGACTTGCTACTGGCTTACCAGGACTCTTCCTGTCCTGTACTGTTCCACTTAAGCCATAGCAAGAGGCTCTCCTTCCATCAATCTCCCCAGCCTTATGAGCCAAAGACTGGTGAGCCCTGTCTTTCTGCTAGATCCACTGTTCCAGGATTTTTCCTGGTGTGATGTTGTCTTGGTTTTTTAAGGTCCATAAGGGAGGGTGAGAATGTCTTACTCTTCCATCTTGGCTCCCTGAAGCCCATGAATTTTCAAAGAAATTTATTTTGATGACTGTATGTCAATATAATTGGCTTCCATTGTCATTTTAAGGATTATATTTTATGCATTTATAAACATTATTCTGGAGAAATATGCTTCACTAGATTGTCAAAAAGGTTCATGACAGAAAATAATTAAACTTTACATTTTTATGGATACTTTTTCAAATTTCTGCTATTTATTGATATTTTGCAAAAGTTTTCATTCCCAGAGACTAGAATTCCTACTCCCAATCACTGAGAAGAAAAAAACCACCTGGAAACCTGATGAAACACCCAACAGGTACCCTAATCACCAACACTGCTACTGAACAACAAAGCTTTCAATCTGGGATCCAAATGAAAGACTCTATAGAGGTTGACCTTGAATAGAAGGGCAGAGTGAATGTACTGGTAACTTCTCCCTTGCCTGAAAGAACAAAGGATAATAAATACATAATACCCTTCCTATAACATCAGATATATTGAGTCTTGACTAACCTTATTAAATGCCATTTCTGTCCTAAACAACCCCTACTACTTAGTAAACTCCCACATACTCATTTCCTGTATGAAATCTCACAACATCATTGTTTTATTTTGGTGAATGTTTTGTTTTGTAACCCTTGATGTTTGCTTTGAAAATGTTATGAATAGAATGTTCTATGTAATATGAATGAAGGGTTGTACTAGTAACTCCAAAGAAAAAGGAGTTGAAAGTGTTTAAACATCTCATATGAACTCATTGACTACAAAAGATGTTTTCAATATCTCATTATTATCTATTGTGCTATAGCTGTAAATAAAACCCATGTTTTAAATTTTTAATGTTAACACCACAACTATACTTTGTTCCAAGCTGTGAAAAGTAAAATTTACTATTTGAGGTAGAACTTTTTGGGACTGTAATTCTGACTTAATCTTAGTTTGAATGGAGAAAAAAACATACTTATGCTGTTGAACGGATAATCAACAATGCAAGTGCAAATGCCAGTCACTGCCACCAGAAGTAATACCTCACACATCCAGATGTTACAGCCAGTACAGGCAAGTGAAGGTTGTTTTACCTTGTTGGTAGGGTTGAGAGGATGATGTTTAAAGGTAACGACAGCATCTTTTTGACTCAGTTTTCCTACTGTGCTCTTTGTCCTTTGAGAAAGAGTTTCCCAGTGGGAGATGATGGGCCTGACTCTTATGTCCTCTGAATAATATGAAGTTATGAGTTATAAATTGACTATTCTAAATGATCAAACAGAACAAAGGAAATTTTGTTTCAACTTGCCTTGTGAGAGATTTGTCAGCAGTTTTCAGGCCTAGACCTGACAGGTTCTAGAATGCCTCACCTCCCCTCTTATGTAAATCCCTCTGACCAGTAAATAAATACCTGATGATATATTCAGTTTCACTATGTATCCTTTAAGCCACAGAAGTAGAAATATAGGTATCAAAATAATTTTCCTAAAAATCAACAATTGTTTTGATGTGAGGCATGGGGTACATTAAAAAATTCAGCAGGTAAACCTTAGTCTATGAACTGATTTGGAGGACCCTTGGTGAATAGGGTGCCTTTGCCCCATTGTCCTTCCCCATGAAGTCATCTTTTATTCACTTGCACTATGTGTGAAGGGGGACAATTATTCATGATACAGTTAGAAAACTTCCTTTTGTGATATAGCACGGCCTAACATTTTATAGCATATTAAAATGCAAAGTGCCTTTCAATATATGATCTCATTTGATCTTTACAATAGCAGTGTAAGCAGTGTCACTGGCTAGTAAGAGCCTGAAGAAGATTTAAACTCAGGTCTTCTATATTCTAAGTTCATTGCTCTACCATGATACAAAGCCCAATACTTCTGGAACTGATATGTATTCATTTCCAGATCAATCTCCTGTACCTTTGTCATCCCCGAGGATGACTCCTCCTGAGGTCTATTCCCTGACTGCTGATTACCTGAGGGGAATCAACTACTTCTCTCCCTAACTCATTCCAGCTTCTTTTTATATTTTGTCTTTCCGTATTATAATGTAATCTATTTAAGAGTAGCAAGGTTTTGTTTTCTTATTTTGTCTTTGTTTATTCTTTTCTGTGTATATACGTTTTTGTTTAAAAGAATATTCAGAGCTTTGCCTAGCATATAGAAAGTGCTCTCTCTCTCTCTCTCTCTCTCTCTCTCTCTCTATATATATATATATATATATATATATATGTCTTTTCCTCTCATCTCAGTCCTTCACTATGAGTACCATGTGTAAACATAATGTGAACTGAACTTTTTCATGATTGAGAGAAAATGAGATCTGAAAAAGTATAAATAAATTCCACAATGTGCAATTATTTGCTAATATTTAGAGTGTGTTGGACTTTTCCTTGTGAAAAGTAGATATTATTACAGTTACCATAAGATTTTAAGGGAATTTAGTGCCAGACTTGATATTCCCTTCAGTCTGCCGTATTGTCCGAGGCACTCACTTTACAGGACAAGTTGTGAGATAAATTGCAAGACATTGCACATTTGACAGCATTCTTGTGGCCTATACTTTTTGATGAGATTGTATCTAAGTGACCTGTTGCCACCCCTATTGTTCTTACACTCAATAAAACTCTCTAAATAGACAAGTTTTATATGGCCCAGTCAGTCAAAGAGATTTTTTTTAAACATTCAGTAGGTGCCAGGTTCTATATTAACTCCTAGGGATACAAAGGTAAAAAACATTGTCCCTGTTTTTAAGGAATTCACATTTTAGTGAGAGACAAATATATGAACAATAATATATATATACGTATATATATGTATATATATATATAATATGTGTATATTATATATAGAGAGAGAGAGAGAAAGAGGAAGACAGAGAGAGAATCAACTCAGAGAGAAATCACTGGGGGAGAAGGAGGGGCAGGAAAGGCCTCTTCTAAAAGATGGGATGTAAGCTGAATCTTAAAGGAATCCAGGAAATGAAAATGAGGAGGAAGAGAATTCTAGGTAAGGGGGGGATAGTTAGTGAAAAGCCAAGGAGTCAGATGAGTCTTGTGTGAGAAATAACAAAAAGACTGGCATCACTGGGTTGCAGAATATGTGAAGGGGGAGCGAGGTGTAAGATTGGAAGGGTAGGAAAGGGCCAGGTTGTGAGGGGCTTTAAACCAGAGGATTTGATATTTTATCCTGGAAGTCACAGAGAGTCACAGGTGTTAGGGAAGTCACGTTTTCAGATGTGCACTTTAGGAATATTACTTTGGCAGCTGAATTGAGAATGGACTGGAATGGGGAGAGATTGACTATATGAAACTCTTATGGCCCTCCCGGACCAAACAGGTCTTCAATTAACAGATAAGACAGTGATAACTATGGTCAGGTGTTAATACATTTTATTAAGACTGTTCACCAAAAGTTATCTAAAGTTCTGCCCCAATCACCTTGCCAAACGCTAAGAAAAGTGACTTTAAACCCCACTGCAGGAATTCATTGCAGCTCCTATTACCCACCAACATTGATGTCTACCATCTGGGCACCAGATATGGTCCTATCCATCATACTGCAAAAGGATCAGTTCCCTAGGATACCTGCCACTCTTTTATCCTTTTCCCTCTAAACTGTATGTGCATCTACCTTTGGAGCTGGATGCCTTTATCTCCTGCCCTGAATCACCTACAGTCAAAGAAAAATAAAGCTTGGATCACCACACAAGACTGTCTCCACACCATACCATATGGCAATAAAAGATAAGAGCCTGGATTCCCTGGAAGCTCAGATATAAGTACCTCATCCTTGATCCCTCTTCCTAATACTCATGCTTTGTGCCCAGTAGTCTTGTCTGATCTACAAGTCCCCAAGTGTGTAATTAGAGTCCTCTGTCATTCTAAGGTTGAAAATACCATCCAACCTATACCCCCAAATCCTGCCTCAAGTAACCCAAGTACTGAATTTTTACATATGAAACTACTAGAGGTAGATACCATTGAATTAAGCTGAAAAGCTTCAAAATGGGGGAGGGAACTACAGTGGTAAATGAGGGGGGAGGACACTGTATTTTTTCCTCTTGAAATAAGTGAAGGAATTTTTCAATAAACCTCCAGTTTCAACTACAATCAATGAACACTTATTATGTGCCTACTATATAGCAGGCACTACTAAGCACTGGGGAAACAGCTCCTGCCCTCAAGAAACTTATAATCTATTAATTGTAATAAACAGGCAATCATTTCTAATCCCTATATTTTAATGTCCATTATCCCGTTTCTTTTCTAAATAATATATTCTTTCCAATTACATGTAAAAATGATTTAAACATTCATTTTCTAAAATGTTGAATTCTACATTTTCTTCCTCCCTATCCTCACTCCTCTCTCCCTCAGATGGCAGGCAATTTGATATAGGTTACACATGTGCAATCATGCAAAACATATTTCCATATTAGTCATGTTGTGAAAGAAGATACAGACAAAAAAATAAAGTGAAAAATAGTATCGGGTTTTTTTTTTTGCATTTTTTTTTGGAGGGGGAAGGCAGGCAATTGGGGTTAAGTGACTTGCCCAAGGTCACATGGTAAGTGTTAAGTATCTGAGGCTGGATTTGAACTCGGATCCTTCTGACTCCAAGGCCAGTGCTCTATTCACTGCATTCAGACTCCATCAGTTCTTTGCCTGGATGTAGATAGCATTTTTCATTGTGAGTCCTTTGGAATTATCTTGGATCATTGTATTGCTAAGAATAGCTAAGTCATTCAGAGTTGCTATAACCCATTTCTTGTGCAAGGTTAACCAAAAGACAGATATCCAAGGTAGCAGATGAATTTTTTTTCCTTTTTCCTTTCCCCGAAACACAACAAACTACCCTCAAAGCCAGTGGCTGGCTGAGTGGTGGTGAACCTAGAAATAACTATGTGTTTCTTTTATGTACCATAAATACCATAAGAGGGAGAAGACCATTGAGTTAGTTGGTCCATAGAAACATATTTCTCTGTGTGTCAATGATTACTTCTCCCTGCCTTAGCATATAACTTTTGTATAGAATAGAGTCTTTTAATTGTTTATATTCTTTTTTTTTAATTTTAATTTTTTTTTAAGCAAATGGGGTTAAGTAACTTGCTCACGGTTACAAGGCCAGTTATTTCTGGGTGTGGTGCTGAGCGTCTGAGCCCAGGATTCGATCTCCAGGTCATCCTAACACTGGAACTGGTGCTCTTACTCGCTGAGCCACCTGGCTGCCCCTACTTGTTTATATTCTAATTTGTAATAAGGCAAATTTTCATGCCACAACACTTCTAATGATCAACCAATCAATGATGATTTATTAAGTGCCTACTATGGCCTGTGCATTTTGCATATAAGGACAAAAATAAAAGTCATTTCCTCAAGGAGTTTACCTTCTTTAAGGATAGAGAAAATTCATTTAAGTATATACAAAAATATTCAAAATAAATACAAGGTAATTTTAGGAATGAAGGCATTTAGAAATTAAGGAATCAGGAAAGCTTCCTGCAGCAAATGGTGGCTTCAGCTGTCTTGAAGGCAATAAGGGCTCCTAAAAGGCAGAAGTAAGGTAAATGAGGGAGGTCCAAAGTTGAGGATGACACTCAGGCTTCAAAACTATGTATAAAAATCCCAGGGCCCTTTTTGGGATCCACAGCTCCTCTCCCCACCCTGCCCCCACTCCTCAGTTTTTAACAGTGTAGTTAAATCTTATGTTTAGGCTCCTTCTATTGTAACAGCACCTTCTCTTTGCCTTCCAGATGGAGGTTGCCCAGGGAACAGTATAGGGATAGAAGCCTTCTACTTCTGTGAGAATATTCTGTAAGGCTTGGTCCTAAACCCTCTTTTTTTAATCTCTATACTCTCTTTGTTAGTGATATAACTTGATCCCATGGGTTTAACTATTACTTCTCTGGAGATAAGCAAATCTATATATCCAGCTGTAATGGTAATGGGAATTTGAAGATCTTCCCTGCCCCTTAATAGACCTAAGGGAATTTGAAGATCTTCCCTGCCCCTTACTAGACCAAATGTAATCACAGGATCCTGTGGCAGGAGGAGTTTGCTGAATGGGTGGAGCAGGAGGCTGGGAGTCAGGGCACTTACATCTGGGGGAGAGAGAGCACTCAGGCAAGGAGACAGCGAGACTTGTGAGTGTCTATTTGTGGGAAGGTTTTGGAATGGTGCTGCTCTTTGAAGTGATAATGTCTGTTAACTTCTTTGTTGCTATGATGGATTTGGCTTTCTAATGTCTGAATAAATGTTTTTATTTCTGTCTTCTATATGGAGAGACTGTTATATTTTGTGATTCAGTACTACACCGGCATATTCACGGTCACTGTCAGTGCTGTGAATATCACATTGGCGCTACACCAGTTTATGCTCGCTGTTTACTTCCTCCTTTCTGACTGCTGGCTGAACATTTGCATGCATAGGTGTCTCAACATCACATAACCCAAACAGAATTTATGATTTGCCCAGGCTTGATGCCTCAAAATTATATTTGACTCTTAGGATATCTGGGTTCAAATCTTGTTTTAGATGCTTATTGGCTTTATAATTTTCATCTTTTGGACCTGTAGTTTCATTATTATTTCTAATTATTGTTATGGTCATCCCCCTTTACATTCAATCAGTTAACTAGCCTTGATGATACTACATCCATAAAATCTCTGACAAATAGTCCCTGTTCTTTACTCACAGTTCCTCTAGAGTTCTAGATCTCATAACCTCTCACAATTGTAACAGCCTCCTAATTGGTATCCTTCAGTCTCCTCCCTAATATAACTTTGATTTACTTACTAAGATATTTTAATGGATTCATGATCTCATCCTTGTGAGCCCTTCACAATCTGGCTCCTACCTATCTTTCCAGCCTAATGTCTATTATTTCCCTTAAAGCATTTTATGCCCTAACCAACATAGACTGTTCCTGAAATCAGTTTTTTTTCCCACTACTTAAACAAATTGGCATAGGCTGGCCTTCAAGCATGGAATATACACACTACTTAAACTTCCTTTTAGGATTCAAGACTCAGTTCAGTTTCTACCTCTTCCACATTTTCCCTGATTTTTCCCAGGTAAAAGTGTCTTTGCCTTTCTCAGTTTTTCCTAGGATGCTTTGCCTTTTTTTTGGTCTCCTTTGGCTCCACCACAGTCTATCTTGAAACACAGTTTTTGGTGTACATGTTTCCTCTCTTCATAGTGAAATGTAAGGTTGGGAAGATGCTGGAATAGTGTAAATGTCACTGGTTCTAAGGTGAGAAGACCTGTATTCAAATCTTGATGGGTGATTTCTACCTGTGTAACATTGGTCAAGTCACTTAATCTCCCTGGGTTCAGTTTCCTTCTCTGCAAAATGAAAGGGTTATTCTAGATGGCCTGAGAAGTTCCTTCAAGCTCTAGATTTATGATTCTTGTGGGCAGGCCTGCCATTTTTTAAAGGTTTACCTCCTAAGCACAGAGCCCAATATCTTGCACATAATAGATGCTTAATGAATTATTTGCTGAATCACAACATTAACTATTAAATAAACATTGAATTTAATGAAATCTGTATTAAAAACAAAGCAAATAACTGAAAGATTAAATGAGACATGGTTTTATCTCTCAGTTCCTTCCTGCCAATAGTCCTGTCCTTCTAACACCTATTTCACCTAAGGATTTAAAAAATTGCCCTCTGTCAACACTGTCGCCCCAATTTAATGAGAGAAGACCCTAAGTTTAAGAGGCACAATGTCTACCTCCATCAATCGCAATCATTGAATTTGTTTGGGGAAGGGTATGGGAATATTGCTAAATAATTAATAAATTCAGGTATGAAGGAAGAGAGAAGATGCAATAGACTGATCCCACACATGAAAAGAAGTGTAATTTATTTATTTATTCATATTTTATACTTCCTAACTGATAGCCTACACACACACACACACACACACACACCCCTTTCAGAAGAAAATCTAGACAAAAATGTTTTCTTCACACACTCCTACATCCAACCCAACCTCCAATCACATTTTATGATGTAAGTATCCTGGAAAATAAATGAAAAACTATTCACTTCACTTTAATTTGGGGCCTCTTGTTGTGAAAATGTGACAATTCTTCAGTTATCAGGCAAGAATTTCCAATTCAAAGTCCATCAACTCCATTGTTCAAACCCATTCCTTTTTTTTGGAGGGGGAAAGGTAGGGCAATTGGGGTTAAGTGACTTGCCCAAGGTCACATAGCTAGTTTTGTGTTAAGTGTCTGAGACTGGATTTGAGCTCAGGTCCTCCTGACTCCAGGGTCGGTGCTCTATTCAGCCTCACAAACCCATTCTGAATACTGCTTTTAACCAGATAATCAATTAAATTAACTAACTTTAATCAGCAAGACTACATTTTCAGCTTTGTCTTATAACAAGGTGCTTAAGGCTATTGTAAAAATATTTGCTTTCAAAATAAAAAAATGTTTTTAGGACTAAACTGTTATGCTACAGAATATTGCAGTTGAATTCAGCAATGCAGAAGTGTGAGTAGAGATTTCTCACTTCTCAACATTGTTTTTCTCTTCCCTTCGTCTTTCTTACCCCTATAATGAGCTCTTGGAGGATATTAAAGCACAGCTTAGATCATGTTTCAAGGAATATCATTCAAGAAGAAAAAAAAGAGGAGAAAAGGAGTTTTAGCTTAAGTCATAGAGTGCACAGAAAAGCCCTAATCATTCACGGCAGAGACATCTTGACTGATTATTAGGATGAAATGCGCTGAAATGAGGAGCTTTTCTCAGAGGCTGGATAAGTGAAATAGGGTGCCCACAATAATAGGAACAGTAAGGGTCAGAGAAGCAGTCACAACTAAAAAGTCTTTATGACTTCTTTAATGTTGGCAGGCAGAACATAAAAGACTTCCAGGGTTGACCAGCCACTATAAAAGAAAATAATTGCATGTTCCTTGCTGAGGATTACAAGAATTTTAATGAGTATAAGCCATGCTCCACAGCAACTGCTTAGACTTATGGGAATTGTAGTCAAAAGGGACAAAGTGGGCACTTCTCACTTGTAATTGAAAGATGTGTTGGGAGTTTTTGAATGATTAGATAACCAGGGGAGGAAAGGGATCAGATGGTGGTATGAGTGGAGTGGCTGGCAGCTGAGGGTGGAGTTATTGACAGAATTGGTGATGGGGCTGTACAAGTATGGTCATCAAAGGATAAAGAAGCTTTTTGTGATATGTGGATTCCAGGACTCCACTATTACTACTACCTTCTACTAGGTAACATTTATATGGCATATACAATATGCCAGGCCCTGTGCTAAGTGCTTTAAAATTATTATTTCATTTGATCTTTACAACCTTGGGAGGTAATAATAATAATTAACATTTATATAGCACTTACTATGTACTAGGCCCTGTTCTAAATACTTTACAATTAATTATCTCATTTGATCTTCACAACAACCCTGGGAGGTAGGTGCTATTATTATCCCCGTTGTATAAATGATGAAGTTGAAGTAAATAGAGGTTAAGTGACTTGCCCAAGGTGACAAAGCTAGTAAGTGTGGAAGGCCAGATTTGAACACAGGTTTTCCTGACTCCAAGTCCAGTTCTCTAATCACTGGGCCACCTATTATCTGTGATTTTTCCTTTTGAGAGATGAAAAAAGACTCAACTTCTCCAACTTCTTCTGCTATATATACAGCATGCAAGCATTTTACACTATTTTCTCAATTTCTCTAAGCTATTTCTGTTTCCTGATTTTTGTTTCATACAGAAGACTATCACTGGTCATATCTGCTTTGTTATGTATGTTAATTGTGTGGAAGGAGAAGGCAAATGGAAGGTACCATTGCTTAGCTTAATATCCATGGAGAGAAGCTAGGATCAAGGGAATTAAACTTTGTCTAGAATGTTAGGGGTTTTCCCCTAGTTGGGGATTCTTGGTGGTAGTTGAAAGAGAAGATTAAGGTTATGATTATAAATTGTTGAATAATAAGTTGCCAAAATGTCAGACACACACACACAGACACACACACAGACACATACACACACACACAATAGCAACGACCCACGTGGATCTCACTGTTGGTAACGCTTTAACACCTGGATCTCTGAAAAAAAAAAAGTGGGCCCACAACATGCTTTCAAGCTTAATCTACATTATTAACACTTTCTCCATCACTTTCTTAAGTATAGACAATTAACAAAAGAATATATCCAACACTGATTTGTGGTGTTTACCTATTTCTGTGGTATAAATGCTTGGCTCCAGCACACTTCTACTCCTAGATTAAAATAAGACACATTTTGATAGAGACTTGGGAGTTCCTCCACAACTAAGAGTTGCCAACTGTTGTCACTGGGCTGTGTGTGAAGAGGTGCTTACATCAACCAAATCATCTCTTTTTCTTGAAATCAGCTCGACCAAAACTCAAGGATTAATCAATGAATGTCTTGTGCGATAGAAAATAAAATACTTGGGGCGGCCAGGTGGCTCAGTGAGTAAGAGAACAGGCCCCAGTGTCGGGATGACCTGGGGATTGAATCCAGGCTCGGACACTTAGCACCACACCCAGAAACACCTGTCTGTGCAACCTTGAGCAAGTTACTTAACCCCAATTGCTTTAAAAAAAAAAGGACCTCAGTGTCCAGTACCTTATCTTGCTAGATGATCTCTGGAATCTTCCTAAGACAATTCAAGTGGAAGTGATTCAGTTTCCTGGCATGGCGCTGGCAGACTGTCCATGTTTCACAGGCATATAGCATAAAGTCAGCATAGCAACACTGAAGACCCTCAGTTTGGTAGGCAGTCTAATACCTCTTCTCTCCCACACCTTCCTTCAGAGTTTCCCAAACACTGAGCTAGCTCTGGCAATGTATGTGTCAACTTCATCATCTATAGATAGATAGATGATAGATAGATAGATAGATAGATTATATATTGTTATATATTATATATAGAGACATATAGATGATATAGAAGATATATATCCTTTGAAAATATACTCCCAAGGTAACTGAACTTATTCACAGTATTAAAAATTTCTCCATTTGCTGTAACTGATGGCCAGTGTTTTCTTGGTGTTAATTGTTAGTCCAACATTCGCACAAGCAGCAGAGAATTGATACATGGTTTGTTGTATCTCAGCCTCCGAAGCCAAGCTGAGTGTACTGAGTGTAGAGTATGAGAAAGAGAGAAATGTGTAAGGAGACTTATTTTTTCCCACCAACTTTACTTGTTCTCTTAAAATAACATCGCTAGTTATGATACATGCTTAGAGAGACAATATATGTGTATATATATATATATATATATAGAGAGAGAGTGTGTATAAATGCATTCATATATAAATGTATGTGTGTATGTATCTCATATATCTACATCTATCTATCTATCATCTATTTATCTATCTATCTAATCTATCTATCATCATCAAAATATCCTTGATTTGTTTTTTGGGAGGATAATGTACAACAAGATTTGTATATGCTTGTTGAATGAATGAAAGTATATTGACCAAATTTAAATAAATATTACAATTTTCAGTTCTTTTTGAGTAAAAGAATTCTAGTTTCATTGGAGATAAAATATCTTAAGAAATATATATTTATTTTGACTGGTAGTTACTTGAAAACAGCATTGAAAAAATGCAAAGATTATGTGTGGAGAATCCTAAACCATTTCATTTAACTTAAAAAAAAAAGACTTTAAGTCTTTTAAGCTGTGCTGTCTGCATGAAGCTGAATTACAGGACCTTTGCTAACGTGCAGATCTGTGGGTGAGCTCTAAATGACAATGTAAGCTCTCAAGAACAATAATAAATGAAATCTTAAATCCTACACTCAGGGCCTCTGCAGTTGTATTCCCCAATTATCTGGAGATGGCTTGCGCAGAATAGTACAACAGGGAGTCCTTTATCTCCCATGCAAACCTTGATATAGGATAGGATTATAGACAGCACAAAAAAAGAAAGAAAAGAAGAGAATCAATATTCAGTCAGGACATAGATTTTTTTTTCCCTTTTTACAAAAAATATATGATCTTGGTTCATAGTATCACTCTCTGGAGAGCTCTATAGAAGAGAGAACAAAGAAAACATTCCTTAACAATCACCCAAACAGATTACTTTATGAAATCGAACACCACATGAAGCACATTTATATTTTAATGATCTGAAAAACTGTCCGTGGTGGGTCATCCAAAAACGACAGAAAGGCAAAGATGGTAACAATCTCCCTCCTTCTTGGTTAGGTTATATTTACACTCACTAAAATTCTCTTGCAAGTGTGTCACGTACCAATTTTATCTTGACATCAACTAGCTCCTACTTTTCTTTTTTTATTTAAAATTTGTGGGTTTTTTCCTACCACCTTCATTTTTGAATATATACCTTCCCATTCCTTCTGCACTGAGCTATCACTTATGACAATGGAGAAAAAAGGAAATAGTTTCTACTTTACTATGTAGCAGGTCTAGGTCCTGGGGTAAAGGCGCCCTCCATTTTGGGACAAAGCCAGAATGACCATACTTTCCCTCCTAGTCATGCTTCTAACTCCCAGAATTCTCCACAAGACCCTCAAGGTTATCTCTAGCTCCAGCCCCTTTTCGGTTCCTGTTGACTCATTGTCTTCCCCTTTCAAAATGTAAGGTTCTTTAAGGCAGAGTCTGTCTGTCTTCCAGTCTATATTTATTTCCCCAACACTTGGCACAGTACCTGGCACATAGAAAGCACTTAATAAAATGTTTGTTGCCTGCTTGATGAGCCAATCTATTCATTAGTTCTCAGAAAATGATCTTATATCAGTTTTCTTTTTTTTTTTTGGAGGGGGGAAGGCAAGGCAATTGGGGTTAAGTGACTTGCCCAAGGTCACACATCTAGTAAATATCTGATGCCAGAGTTAAACTCAGGTTGTCCTGACTCCAGGGAGTGCTCTATTCACTGTGCCACCTAGCTGCCCCATTGTATCAGTTTTCATTAGAGAAGTTCAGTTGTGTTAAATTTAGTTAAAAAATTTAGAGGTGCAAGGGAACATGGAGATTATGTAGTCAAATCCTGTTATTTTACAGATGAGGAATCTGAGGGTCAGAGGGACTGACTTGCCCAAGGCCACATAGGTAGTAAGCAGCAAAGCTAAGATTATGAATCCAGGTCCTTTCACCTCAAATCAAACATTCTCTCTACCATACCACACTCCCTCTCTTTTAATTTCAGAAGGAGGAAGAGTCTAACTGTAACAGGTCTCTCTCTACATCCCTTGAAACAGGTGTAGATATTCTCTGACTTCCTTTTGGAAATTGAGTAGAAACTTGAGCATGTGCAAATATTCTCTGTTGCCTTCAGGCTATATATGAATCATCATTGGGTTGAATAAACCAGGAATGTGCTGATAAATGTTTATGGTTCTTTGATTAAAAAAAATACTCATCCATAACACACTTTTAAGCTTCATCTTCATTATTAACATTTTCTCCATTACTTTCTTAAGTCCAGACAACCCAAAAATAATAAATTGAGATGAATTTGTAACATTTGATGATTTCCAAGGTATAAATATTCATGACTAAAAAGTTAACAATCTGCTTATTTGGTCTGGCTCCAGCACCCCCTGGGTAAACCCCTTTGAGAGGTCACTAAGCTCTTGAGAAGATGAAATATAATACCTAAACCAGAAAGAGTAAAGACAGAGAAAGAAAATTATAGACTAATTTCATTATTGAATATAGATGCAAAAATCCTAAATAAATTACTAGCTAAAAGAACAATATATGATTATATTAATAAAATTTAAAAATGTTCACATCAGTAGTTGCTGAAAAAGCTCTTGATAAAATATAACTCATTTCTATTAAAAACACTTGAAAGTATAGGTATAAATGGATTTTTCTTTAAATTGATAAAAAAGTATTTGCCTAAAACCATCAGCAAACATTGTTTATAATGGTATAAGCTTGAAGAGTTCCCAGTAAGATCAGGTGTGAAACAAGAATGCCCTTTGTCACCAATATTATTCAATGTTGTATTGGAAATCCTAGCAGTAACAATAAGAGAAGAAAAAGAAATAGAAGCAAACAGAATAGGGAATGAGATACCGTATTAAAACTATCTTTTTGCAGATGATATGATGATATGCTTGGAAAATTCCAAAGACTCAATTAGAAAGTTAGTTAAAACAAGGAATAATTTTAGTAAAGTGGCAGGATATAAAGTAAATCCACAAAAATCAACAGAATTCCTATATATCACAAACAAAAACCTTCAAGAAGAGAAAGTAAGAGATACCTCATTTTATATAGCTCTAGACAGTATAAAATACCTGGAATAAACCAGGAACTACACGAATAAAATTATTTTTAAAAACCCTTTTAACACAAATAAAATCATATTTAAATAATTGAAGAAATTTTAATTGTACATGGGTAGGCAGGGCCAATCTAATAAAAGTCACAATTTTACCTAAAGTATATATTCAATACCATACCAATTAAATTACCAAAAAATACTTTATTGAATTAGAAAAAAAACAATAAAATTTATTTGGAAGAACAAAAAGTCAAGAATATAAAGGAACTAGTGAAAAAAATTGTAAAGAAAAAAAGTTTAGCAGTACCAGATCTTAAACTATATTGTAAGGCTGTAATTATCAAAACTGTCTGGTACTGGCTAAGAAATAGAAAGGTAGATCAGTGGAACAGAGTAGACATACAATTTACAGGCACAAATACATATAGTAGCTTAGTATTTTAAAAGATTTGGGGATAAGAAATTGGTAAAATTTGTTGTAAAAATTGGAAAAGAGTATGGCAGAAATTGGGCATAGACCAATATTTTATACCTTTTACCAAGATAAGGTCAAAATGGATACATGACTTAGTTAGAAAGAGATAAATTACAAGAAAATTGTAAGAACATGGAATATACTGCCTATCAGGCTTATAGAGAACTGAACAGTTTATGAACAAAGAGATAAGAACACTATAGGGTATAAAATGGATAATTTCAATTACATTAAATTTAAAAAAGTTTTGTACAAATAAAATAAACATTAAGAAGGAAAGCAGAAAATTGGGGAAAAATTTATAGACAGATTCTCAGATAGAGGTCTTATATCTCAAATATATATTGTCAAATCAAGAACAATAGAAGCCATTTCCCAATTGGTAAATGGTCAAAGAACATGAATAAAGGTCCTTGCCTACCCCAGATAATGATGGGACCAGGCCAGGGCTCCAGCCCTTACATAAAGAAGGATTAACTGCTACTTTTCTTTCTTTTGTTCTGCTATTTCGTGTACATTGAAAGGTCCTACCTGACTGATTATTATTGCAGCAACAATATTAAGATCAGATATGTGAAAAGGAAAATGTCAGAACTCGAGACTGAAACCAAAGATTTTGCTTCGTGTTTGATCAGACTGTGTAGTGGAGGTGAAATGTGAACTGACTTGCAAACAACTTCCAAGTCCCAACAATGCCTGAATACTAGCTTTCCATCTGATTATATTAGCAGTGATTGCATGCCTGAGATTATGAATCCAGGCCTTTTCACTCCATATCATGTACCTATTATACTCCTCTCAGAACAGAACTGGATTCTTGTTCTAATCATTCTACAATTCTTTATTTCTTAACATTCTCTTCTCTTTGTGTGAATACACTTGTCCGTTACCTGAATCATATTTGTATTTTAGGTACATTTTTTCACTTTCCTTTACTGGAGAGAGTCCTTAGATGTTGAGTCCATAGCCATTGTCATAATTAACAACTTTCGCTGGAATAATTAGGGTGGTGGTAAAGGACCAAGAAACATTAAGAATTGGGAAAAATAGTACCCCTAAGGAGAAGATAAACAACAAACCGCAAAATGATACCTACATCTACATCTGTGTCTATATCTACAGCTTCATCTATATCTCTATTTCTAACCTTAACAGCAGGTAAGAGACAAGGACCGACACAGGTTGTTAGCTCCTGTTCTTCTACTGAGGTATCTCTATCTAGTCACTGTACTAGGAAGCAAAGAAGGGAGGCAGGCAGGCAGGAAGTAAACATTTATTAAAGTGCTTACTATGTGCTAGGCACTATGCTAAGCATCTTACAAATATGTCATTTGATCTTCACAACAACCTTGGGAGATAAGTGCCGTTATTTCCATTTTACAGCTGAGGAAACCAAGGCAGAAAGAGGTTAAGTGATTTTCTCGGGGTCATACAACTAGGAAGCATCTGAGGCTGGATTTGAATACAGGTCAAGGATTTGACTCCGGGTCCAGGATTTTATTCACCATAACATCTAGTTGCTAGACCATTATATAATAATTTCTTTTCTTTTTTTTTTTTGCTTTTTGGAAGGGCAGAGCAATTGGGGTTAAGTAACTTGCCCGAGGTCATGTGGCTAGTAAGTGTTAAGTGTCTCAGGTCAAATTTGAACTCAAGTCCTCCTGACTCCAGGGCCTGCAACCTAGCCGCCCCTATATAATAATTTCTATAAAACACTGAAACATTCAAAAAATCTTTTCTCTCCCAAATTTATGTTACATTCTAAATCATTTATCATGTAGACACAGGCCTTTTTTGAGTTCAAAATTCTAAGTATTGTTCTAATGCAATTTTGCTCCCAACATTCACTTTGACAATGAAAACTATATGTGAATGGAGATAATAGTTCCACTGTTAGGGAAATGTCTTTAAAAGATTAAAGATTTAAAAAAAATAAAATGAACTAAGCAAGATCCATTAAGCCCAAAGCAGGCAGAGCACAACAGCTGTTACTCATTCAACAAACTATGAACCGAACAAATGCACATATTGTTTTGTTTTAAAATAGCATTTTTACAAAGCAGGTACACTTCTACCTTGTATTCATTATCCATCCACAACATATTGGAAGATATTCCAGTGGAGCCCAAATAGAAATGCAATTATTTTCTGAATTAAAAAATACCCCAAGTGTATTTTTATAAACAGGCTTTACATTTTAATTCAATGCAATGTGGTTTTATTTGTATTTGTTTTTTACTGGATCTGAGATTTAGCCAGTCTAGAAAATTTCTGGTGAGGAACTCTTTATGGCACTTTAGATCAATGCCAACTCACTAATTTAGAGTGTAAGAGAGTTGCCTAGAGTAGTGAGAAGTTAAGTTTCTTGGCAAGGGTCACACAGCTTCTGTAGGTCAGAGGCAGGACTGGAGCTCACCTCTCCCTGACTCTAGGCTAAATCTCTATAGCCTAAGCAAGGCTGTATCAAGATATATAGTTTAAAAATATTATATAATATAGAAGATTATTTTACTTTTGAATTTTTTCTCTCCAAAATAAAATTAGGGAAGATTTTAATATCAAAGGGCTTTTTGTTCCACAAAAGGCAACTGTTCTCACATTTTAAACTAAAATTTGATATACGACCAAGATTTTCTGGATTTGTATGAATCCTAGTAATATGCCACTTGAGAGTTTTTAATACATCTTTATACTAAAAAATCAACATCATAACATCAAATATTTATGTAGTGTGTAGCTTAACATTGTAGAGAAATGAACTGATAATAAACCAGACTCCTTGGATGTGTGCTGACCATTGGAGGGTTTGAAGAATAGTACAAATAGTACAAAGCTTTAATTATATATATATGAATTTCAATAGTAGCCAAACTTTTAAGTTCAGACTTATAAAATTAAACTGCTAAGTCCTTGTGAACCTGGTAAGACCTTTGTGTGGAAAATCAGAGTATTTGTAACAATTGTGGACATGTTTTCAATATATGCCTGTAAATTTTTTTATTCTTAAATTTTTAAACAAAGTATTTTGATTTAAGAATTGGTATCCTACTTATTTACAAATCAACATATTGGGTAAGAATAAATTAAGGTGTATGGACAAGAGCTAGTTTCTTTGAGACAAACTGAATTCTTCTCTTTGAAACATTTCTTGCCCATTTCTTGCTCTATGAGCAAATGTCCCATTCATTTGCTCAGATGATTCCATAAAGAAGGGAGAACACACACACACACACACACACACACACACATACACACACACGACTGTAAGCTCTAGGAGGGAAGGATTGTCTCTCATTTAGTCATTGTATCCCCTACGTCCTAACATAGTGCCCTGAACAAAGAACTTATGTTGAACAAAATTTGTTCACCTACGGTGTCCTGGTGACTACTTGTGGCTGCACCATTATGGATTTTTCCCACTTCTGTTATCCTAAGAAGTCTAAAAGTGGTTTTGGGGAAGACATGAGGAAAGAGAGGACATGATTAATTTGGACAAAGGGAAAAATATGTCTTAAGGAAAGATGCCCTTACCCAGTCTCCTATGGGTCCCTTTTTCTAAGTGATACAATGCAACTTTACAGTGCTTTGCTGGTGTTACTCATCTAGTAACATGGAAGATGATCCAGCAGATGATTCATTACTGCCTTCCCTCTTTTAATTGTTCCCTATTTATCCTGAATATATGTATTTGTATATATCTCTTGCCATTATAATGCAAGCCTCTTTTTATATCTCCAGAGTTTATCACAGTACCTGGCACATAGTAGGTACTTAGTAAATGTTTATTGACTGACTGATTGTCATTGTAAGGTGAATCCTTTGGTTTGCTCATAATTCTCCTTGGACAAAGCCTAGGGACTCCACTAATTTAGTCTTAGGAGTGACTGAAGGACTGACTGAAGTGACTCCCTCTCTCCTCAGCCCTCCATGAAATTTTGGGAAGAGCAATGGGTAGAAATTTCAAAGAGGCCAATTTAGGCTTAATGTATGGAAAAACAAAACAAAGTCCCTACCAACAAGAGTTCTCTAAAAAGAGAATGGACTGCCTCGGTAGTTAGAAGATTTCTTTTCAATTGTGATCTTCAAATAAATTCTGGAAAACATCTTACGAGGCATACTGTAGAGGGGATTTTTGTTCAGGTGCATGTTCGGATACATGACTTTTGAGATTCTGTGGAATGTCTGAAGTTAGGCGAAATGTGACTATTGCATCACTCTCCTGTGAACAAAACAGACTGGGAATTGTCTAAGTTGTAAACTAAAGCACAATAATGTTAGTCATGAAGAAAAACAATGCTCTGTAACTTGCGTGAAGTATTAAGAATTAATAAATATTTAATTAAAAAACCTCACAAATCTAGTCAGTGAAGTCATCAGCATTAGATTAGGGAGAGAACCAGTAGAAAGAAATAAGAAAAGCAGGAGAAAGAATTTACATATGAACTAATAAATACTCTAGATAAATGTAAACAGTCAGCCCTAAGGCCTCCTTTCCTCTCACTTGCTTTGAAATCTTCTATAATTTGGCTTCTGTATTCATTGAAAACTGCTCCCTCCAAAGTTATCAGTGATCTCTTAATTGCCAAATGACCTTTTCTCAGGCATTATCCTTTTTGAACAAACCTTTGCAGCTTTTGTCTCTGTCTACCATCCTCTCTTCTTGGATACTCTCTTTTCTGCAGATTTTCTCCTAGGACCTTTCCCTTATCGGTCCCCTTTGCTGGATTTTCACACTAATGATGGCTATCCACAAAGACCTTGGTGACCTTTTTGTTTTTTTTCCTCTCTACCATCTTGCCCGATGATTTCATCAGCTCCTTCCCATGGATTCCATTGTCATCTCCCTTCAGTTGGTTCCCAGATCTATATATCCAGCCCTAATCTCTCTCCTGAGTTATAGTCCCTCATCATCCACTAAGTTTTGGACAACTCAGATTTGATATCCTAGAGGCTTCACACATGTAATATATCCAAAACAGAGCTCACTATTTTTTTCCAATCCCAACTCTGCTTTCTTCCCAACTTTCCTGATATTGTTGGTAGTATCACTGTCTTCCCAGTCAGTCAAACTTGCAACCTTGTTGTCGTCCTAGACCTTACATATCCAGTCTACTGTCATGTCTTGTCACTTTTGCCTTTATAACATCTTTCCTATGCATTCCATTTTATTTATTCATAAAGCCATCACTGTTGTATTGACCCTCATCACATCTCATCAACACCATTGCAATTGATGTCTAAATGGTCTCATCAGATTCTAGTCTGTTTTCTATTTAGCTGCAAGAGATTTTCCTAAAGCACAGGTCTGGCCATGTCACTTCTCTTCTGATTAAACTTCACTAGCTTCCTCTTACCTCCAGAATCACATTTTAAATGCTCTGTTTGACATTTAAAGCCATTGAAACTGAGTTTCTTCTTACCTCTTTTAGTCTTCAGTATTCATATACTTCATCTCCCCTCTACACACTCTACCATCTGGTTACAGTAGCTTACTTGCTGAAACACACACACATACACACACACGCACACACACATCACTTCATCTCCTCACAGAAAGATAATGAATATGACCGAATTAGTCTGGTTTCTAGTGGTTGCATGGCTTATTAGTACTTCAAATATGGTGCTATAGACAGATAAGTGATATTCTTAGTTATTTTTTTATTTTAAACAATAATTATGATTTTCTCATATTTCTACATAAGCTGATTCCATACTCATCTGACTCTGTTTGTTAACAGGAGTTTGTTGTGTTTTTTTTTTAATTCAATATCACAAGATCTCCTAATTCTTATCAAACTACCTCCAAGGATTATTGAATTGTGAAAGGAATTATTCTTGAGTGTGAGAAAGGATAACTAATATATGTGTACGTGGTACCCTCTAGTGGCTAAAGTATCAGTAATCTTTAAGACAGAAGTCAGCTATTCCCAGTGGAAATTTTCCCTTTGTTCATTTTGCAAGGACCTGTGTTTTGGGAACCTCAATGCCCATATTCAATACTCTTCTTCTGAAGATCAATGCATATATTGGCACTTAAAACTATAAAATAATTTTATACATTCCAGCCAATAGAGGGCAATGGAATTCCCACAACCTGAGGAGAAGACATAATGATTTTCAGTGGTTACAATCAATCAATCAAAAAGTATTGACATTAGAAAAGGAAAATATGAATGAGATCATCTTGGGTCAAATGGTATACTAAAGTGCTTCATAACATGGTTTATTATTATTACATTTTATACACATATATATGTATGAAGTAGCATGATATAATAGGAAAAAACACTATTGGGAATCAGGAGACCTGGATTTGAATCTTACTTCTTCCAACTATGTGACTTATTCACTTAGGTGACTCACATAACATTACTGGTTCTCAGCCTACTCATCTGTAAAAGATTAGGATCAAACTAGATTTCATTCATTCCTTCCTGCTCTAAAATGCCCACACTAGAATATACACATGAACAACTATCAGATATTTTGGGGGGATAATTAGGCTCTTTAGGCAAATATTCATCAGTATTAATACTTTTGAGATACTTCACTTATTCTGATAATGGAAAACCTTTTTGTGAAATGCCTTATTTAATAACCAACAATAACTGAAACATTTGAAATATTTAGTAACAGGAATTTGAATACAAATTTTTATTATTTTTTCTCAGTATTCATTTTTAAAGATATGATGACACACAAATGAATAAGGATGATAAAAAGTTGTTTTCAATTGGAGGTGTGGCTTTAAAATAATTATTTGAGGCATTATCCTGACATTTTAAAAAATTCTGGGGAGGCGGGTGGTGAACCCCTTTCACATTCAAACCAATTAGCCAGCTATAGAAAACATACTTTGGAAAACATATCACTCATTACAACAAATTCATTATAAAATGATTTTGACAAAATTTAGTTATACTTCAAAATGAATGTTGTTTTTGATAACATTTAAATATTTGGTGGTCAAGACAGATCAATGTTCAGATTAATCCTGAAATCTATCTCATGAATTCAGAAAATGATTGAACAAGCAGGATTTTTTTTTTTTTTGCTGTGTCCACAATAGAGCAAACACATTAATTAGCTAATGGTAATTAATGAAGCGCAATGGGACTTTCATATTCTAAATTAAGTATGCCCTTAAACCTCACTTAGATGGTCTGGGTCATATAGACCATAATGCATGCTAATCCTAAATATACACATAAAAATATGTTTGAAGAAAATTGGAGGGCTTATCCTGTCTTATTTAAGCAGTTTTTAAAGCTCTGTAGTAAAAGTGTCAGGATAGGGGTTTCTTTCATGCTCAATCAATAGGAAATAATTATAAAGCAAAAGCAGACTATGCCAAAGCAAGAACATCACAGTGAAACAGCTTAAGGTTATAAAGGGCCCAACAACTCAAATCTTACCAGCGATAATGATTTTCAGAGAAGACCAGACACCATGCTCAGTATGTATGTTTGAATATGCAAACAGTTTACCTCTACATTGTCAACAGCACAAACATCATTCCTTTAGGGAAACTTATTTTTGAAATATTCTAAGGTAGGTTTTAATTAGAGTTATTTCATTATTGTTTATGAGGAACTATGTAGTATCTTTTCAGATATCCAGGAAAATTGAGGTTTCTTGCTCTAACAGAATAAAGCATCTGATGTGTTCCTACAGGCAATAAGGTAGGCAGGCAACACACACAGAGATAAATTACTACTATAACTTTTCAAATAAACTAAATACATAATTTTTAGAAAACTAAAATATGGGGAGCATGTTAAATTTATTTATATTAAGATTAAAACATTTTAAATAAAATTTAACATTTTAACTATATATTATAAACTTGTAAATTGTAAGCTCTTTTTTGTTTTAAAGTCTGAAGGTATAGGAAACTCCAGTTCTTTGCTGACACAGACCTGAAACTTAACAGTCTCTGAATTTCTGAAACTTTTCCTAGAGCACAAGTAAAGCTACTAGTTTGCCCAAGAATGTTATTCAGTATACTGTTTCAAAAAAACAAAACAAAACAGATGTGTGATCTGGAAAGCAAAGTCAGGAGCTAAATTTGAATTAAAAGTGCCTTTGATCTTAGGCCTGGAGACAAGGAATCAATTTTAAACCAAGTATATAAAGGTAAGTAAATATTTAAAATTTATGGTTAAAAGAAATTTTTTTAAAGCGGTTCTTCCTTAGAATGGATAATAATGCAGTAAGAAGTCATTAAAGATTGATGTGTGCATAGATGTTTGCACTTTGTATACACAGATGTATGTATTTTATATTATATTGAATGCAACATATTTAGTCTATTTAGGGAGTAGCTCAGGTCTTTGCTTTGTTTGCTTTAATTTGTATTCTTGTGAAAGATGATACCTCTATGGATGATGGTATAACCTGCCTGAATTCTCCACCCCCCCCATAGTAAGATGCTGCCATTGAATTGCTATAACAGGCAAATCATTTGGTGGGCATCGGGTCCTTTTCAAATATTCCCACACTCAGATGGCTGTCAATGGCGGTGCCAGTGAACCATTACGGAAAGCTCCCTAAACACTTGGTAAACTCGAATCTTGGAGGACAATAGTAAACTTCAGCAATAGAAAGAGATAGTGTACTGAATACACAATACCAAGCTTTGTCTGCTTGGGGCTTCTGTTGAGGGAGAAGGATACTTAATCTCCCCATTTGCCCTGGGGATTCTAACTGTTTTAATGTGTCCTTTTTGAGAGCCTGTGAACTGTAGAATATAGGCTGGTAACAACTTTCTTTGGGGTTTGCCTCCAGAAAATCCAAAGCTGCCAACATAAGAAAGCTGACACAGTGGTGCTAATGAGTACAAAGGAGACCTTTAGCTCTTGTTAGAGCTAGCATGGTTTAAGTTTCATGGCATTACTTGGTAAAGGAGTCTTTGGCTTGAGTTCTCCTGACAACGTGGATGGGAGGCCCTCTTCATCCAGTGTGGAAAAAGTGAAAAACTTTGATATGACCGTAGCAATATTTATAATGTTAAAAAGATAAAAATAAAGATGAACAATGTAGCTACACAACCGAACACTGATACGTGACATGGCATAATTAACAACAGACTAAGAATGTTTTCAGTCTTCTTAAAAATGGTACTTTTTCTCAAGCTGGAATTTTCTGTGTGAAATGGAAGTCTTTTAAAAAATATTTTCCTTTAAAACTATGTATAGGCAGGGCCTAGCTTTAAACATAAAAAAGGACACCAATAGTTTTTTTTTTAAATACATAGACCCCCCCCCTAATTTTATTGCAAATAACACCTCACTTTATTGCAAAATGATATGTTTTGCCTGGATGATACAAAAATTCAGAGAGAAAAAGAACCCACAGCCATGATAATTAATTGTTCTAATAATTAAAACATGTGATCTTTCTCCAATCTCAACCCCCACTTCATTTACATAAACCAATCCATCAATGTACAGAAATCCTGTCATCCAGGATAGACATTTATTGTATTTAGAATTTTTCCCCTATGCATATATTATAAGCTGTATAACTCAGGTATATGAATGAGAACAAAGTAAAGGATTTAAAATGAAGAAATCTCAGAGAATTTATTCTTTTAAATTGCAGAAGCTAACAGTATCACTTAATATTGAATCTATTATCTCTTCACAAGATTAATAAAGTTAAATATTTTCTAAAATTAAGAAAATATACATGAGTTAGGACTTTGAGGAAATGCCTTTTCTTGGAGTGTGTGTGTGTGTGTGAGTTATGTGTGATGTGTCCACCAGTGCTTGGAAATTGTATGCAGGGAGCAAATTGAAACAATGATTAGTCATTTGTGGCTGTCTTCAGTCAAAATGATCTGTGGCTGTTTGGCTAATGGAGTTTCCCCAGCAGCTTTAAAGATTGCTTAGGATCTCCTGGAGTGGGTCATGAACCAACAGTAGCAGAATAATATGCCCCAGAGACTGACACAGTGTGTGCACTATCAGTTCTACTTTTGCCCTTTTGCTAGTCATTTCCTGATGTGTGATGTACAAGGGGGTAGAGGGGTGGGAAGAATCCTTGTGACCCAACCCCCATTCTCAGTCACTAGGTCAGAGAATGAGGCGCATTTATGAAGAAAGGTTCTGTCTTTCAGCTGGAATAATTTGGTTATATAATCACATTTTTTCTCAATTAAATTACAATTCATAGGTTGCATTCTCATGAAGTGGGGGAAGGGTGGTATTGAAGCTCCTATTAATTGCCATCTTCTATGTCAGGCTATAGAATGCTTTCCTAAAAGGTTTAAAGGGAAAAATGTTACAATCACAATTTGCTAAGAGAATTTGAATTCTGCATATTGTTCTATGCCAATCCTCTTAGCGAAGAAAAATATAGGATCAATAACCAGAGGGAATAGGCTCCTCAATTTTTTTTTAAAGCAATTGGGGTTAAATAACTTGCTCAAGGTTACATGGCCAGGTGTTTCTGGGCGTGGTGATAAGTATCTGAACCCAGATTTGATCCCCAGGTCATCCTGACACTGGAGCCGGTGCTCTTACTTGCTGTGCTACCTGGCCGCCCCGGTTCCTCAATTTTGAAATATTCTTTGAGAAACATAGAAAATGAGTGTTATTTGCCTATTTTACTCTTGATGGTTTGTTTAAATACTGACATATTAGAAACCCGCCAGTTAATTGTCTTCCCGTCTTGAACCAAGTAGAGGCAGATATTTCCAAATGTGGGTCTGGGGACTTTATTATTGTCAGTTTAAGAGAAGGGACCAAAGATTTAAATGGATACAGAGAGGCTTGGAGTTGGAAGGTCAAAGGATTTATATTGAAAAGCAGACTGAAAAAAAATGACATGTTGATGGGAAGAAAGAAACAATTTCAACTCTAATAGTGAAAAGAAAAATTAAAAAATATGCTTTTCTAATGGGTAATAAAATAACTCATAGAATCTCAGACAGATTTGGAAGATACCTTAAAGGCCATCTAACTCCACCCCTACTTGAAGAAAAGTCCTTTCTACAACATTCCTTATGAAGTCATTGAGCTTTGCTCATATACTAGTAGTGAGGGGGAATCTTACTACTTGAAATCAGCTCATTTCACTTTTGGATAGCTCCAATTATTATTTTTTTATTGTTTTGCTTTTTGGAGGGGGGAGTGCAGGGCAGTTGGGGCTAAGTGACTCGCCCGAGGTCATACGGCTAGTAAGTGTTAAGTGTCAAGGTTGTATTTGAACTCAGCTCCTCCTGATTCCAGGCTGGTGCTCTATTCACTGTGCCATCTAGCTGCCCCAATAGCTCCAATTATTAATGATTTCATCTTTACATTAAGCAGAATTTTTCTTTTCTATGACTTTCATCCACTGTTCCTAGTCTTCCCTTCTGGGATCAAATGGAACAAATCAAATGCATATTCTTCTTAGAAGCCCTTCCCATACTCACATATGATGATTTGCCATCGTTCAGTTGTGACTCCATGGACAATGGGGTGTTCTTGGCAAAGATATTGGGATGATTTGCTATTTCCTTCTCTAGTCGATTAAGGTGAACAAAGGTTAAGTGACTTGCCCAGGGTCACAGTAAGTGTCTGAGGCCACATTTGAACTCATGTCTTCCTGAATCCAGGTCCAGTGCTCTATTCACTGATCCATCTAGCTACCTTCTTTTATCCCCTTTAAATCTTCTCTGGGATAAACATCTTAAGTTCTTTCAAACTCTCCACATAAGGCACAATCTGATGATTCATCACCCTTCTGGTCAACATCTGAATACTCTCCAACTTGACAATGTTTTAACAAAAATGTAGTAGCTAGAATTAGACACAATATTCCAGAAATGGCTTGACAAAAACATGTTTTTCTGTTAGCGTAGTGTTAGCCATCATTCAGCAATTACATGAATTCTAAGCTAAAGAATCTCTCTGTTGATGAGACAAGGGGCTCTTCTTTCACATGTTCACCTTCAGTGAACCATTTTGCATGCAAGGAAAAAAAAACCCATTTTGAATGTTTCGATATTCAGGAGATGTTTTGTTTGTGTAAGGTGACATTAGGATCTTAAACACTCTAGGAATATATGTAAGCTCCAAATATTAATAAGATCAAATGAAATAATAAAATGACTTTTGAATCTTGAAGTGCTATATGAATATGGGTCATTATTTTTATTAACAATAGTTGTTGTTATTGATGGGCATTATTGGTGGCTAGATAAGGTTTTACTAAACTTTGCCCTATTTGTCCCTCAAACTGATATCAGAGTTCACCTTTTACTATAATTATTCACATTCATTTAGTTAAAGATAGACCTAGAATTATGGTGAAAATAAAAATTTTCTGTATGTCCCAATGATACCTCCAATTTAGCCTACTAAATATCGGTTCTATTTTTTCTCTTAAAATCTACTTATCCTTCTTAATTCAATGGATTTTAGTAGTAGGCGAAAGGTGATTAGATTTATGAAGAAGATTTATAAGGTGCTGTGCTAAATACTTTACAAATTTTATCTCATCTGAATTTGTTGGGATATGGGGGTATCCTCATTTCCTATCTTGGAAGAAGTGGAACATTTAGCTGATTTCCAAGATTCCATCTTTGAATGCGTACAGAAATTCCCTATATGTAGGGTAGTTTTTATTGACTCCAAATAGGTCTTGGCATGTCCTAAAAGGAAGGCAAACTGCTGCAATGGAAAGAATGACAGATTTGGAGTCAGAGGATATGGATCTAATGCCTATATGACTTTGGATAAGTCATCTCACTTTTCCAGGCTTTATTTTCCCTATATGTAAAATGACAGGGTTGGACTAGCTGGCCTCCAAGTTCCCTTCCAAATCTAAATTTCTGATCCAAACATCCTCTGACCAACATATAAACCAGTTTCCCATATTTGAGAGCTTGATGTGATCTTTGACTCTGGAGTGATTCTCACTTCCAATATTAAGTTGCTAACTCCTATCAATCATGTCTATTAATTATAATCCTCTCTTTCTCTCTCTCTCTCTCTCTCTCTCTCTCTCTCTCTCTCTCTCATCTATCATCTATCATACCTATCTAAACCTATTTAGCACGGGTTCCCTCCTCTTTATAGGGGCAGCTATGTGGCACAGTGGATAGACCATGGAACTTGGAGTTAGGAAGACCTGAGTTCAGATTTTACCTCAGATTCCTATTAGCTGTGTAACCCTAGGCAAGTGTGGGATATACCCCTGTTTGCCTTACTTTCTTCACCTGTAAAATGAGCTGGCAAAGGAAATGACAAACCATTCCAATCTTTGCCAAGAAAACCCCAAATGGGGCCAAGAAAAGTTGTATATTACTGAAGAACAATAACAAACCTCTTTATTCTCATTGCCAAAATCCTAGCATCAGTTGCCAATCACTCGGGTCCTTACAGTATCTTCTTTTTCTGTATCTACTTTGTAACCATCAACAAAAACATATATTCAAATGCTCAGACAAGCATCAAAATTATCACAAAACTATAAATGTCTATCTGTACTTGACTAAATATAAACAGTTAACTTTAAAAACAGTAATAATAATATCCTGCTTTTTTCCCTTTGGGTATACTACATAAAAAATTTCCCATGATTCTTTGTGTTCTTCATATTTTAAATTTCATATACCATACTTTGCTGAGCTATGCCCAAACACTGGGCATATAAATGATTCAGATTTTTCTACTATAAATAATACTGTTATCAAAAGCTTTGTACAGATAAATTTTTTTTTTCTGTCAACTGACTTGGGGTGGGGGAAGAAAACTTCCTATATATGTCTTCCAACCCAGACACTATAGAAATTAGTGGCTTTAGTACAGACTAGAAAATAAAAAGTAATAGTCAAAACTGTAATTCACAAGAAAAAATACCGAATACTATACAGAAGTGAGAAACTATAGCTGTATCAGATTTAGATCATGTCAAATGCATGATTCAACTGGGTACGGATGGGAGGTATATTTGGAAATTATTTTAAACAATTTAATAGGGAATAAGATTGATATGATAATGTAATAAACTACATAACATCTAAGAGAAAGAGGAAATAGAAAAGGAGTTTAGTCTGGGAAAGAGATCTCAAAGCTGGCATAATGGTGACAATCGTGATATAGGATTTCAATAATCTGGACGTTGGCTTGAACTCTACCAAAATAAGATCAAACCATAAGTTTGATGACTTTACTAATAACTCCATTCTTCAGAAGATGTAGGAGGTAGCAGGAGTGGGTGCTATTACATACTTGATTCTGGACAACTGCTAAAGTAGAAGTGATGGAAACCATGGGAAAAAGTGAATATCATATCTTTAAATACATGATAAAGAAAAGGGAGTCTGAGCATAATCTGACATGGGCTCTAGACTTTAGAAGAATATATTTCAAAAGAGAAAAAGAAAAATATCAATCATGATATTTATTTTAATATCTCATTGGTGCCTTTTTTAACTTCAAAGTAGTTTTCTGAACTTATTCTTCTCTCTTGATTTGAACCATCCCTTCTAAAAAAGATGAAGAATTAGGGGAAACAAGACAGACAAATCAACATTAGATAGTAAATGAGACAATCATTCTGCATAACCAATAATTTCATAGAGGAAGTCAGACAAGGAGGGATAGTAAACTTGAGAATGAAATGTTGAAGCCCAAAACAGATATAATTTAATTGGGAAGAAAAACAAAAGGTGTCTAAAAAAACTGCATAAAGAATTAGAAAAAAGATGTAGAAAGAACTCAGTTAACTTTCATGTTAAAAAACTGTATAGAGGATGGAAATGGGTAGGTAATAGAGGATGCATATGAAAGGCAGTGTGGTCCTTTGAGTACAGTGTCAGAAACTATAATGCTAAAATTAAACAGAGGCTCTTAATGAGTGCTATGGATAACTCAAAAGCTATTTGAACTATATTAGGGCAAGAAGATCTAAGAAGTGATAGGCTCATTGCTCAGGGAGAATGAGGTGATGCTAATAAATGGTGGAAAAAAGTAGGACAACTCAGATGTGATGTTACTTTTGTTTTCTCTATAAAGGAGAATGTTTTTTGGAAAAGGAGGACAGAGCAAACATGGTTAAGAGGGAGTTGAAACTTAAGATAATTTAGAAGATAGTAAGAGAGCAATGAACCGCACTGAAGGGATTCCATTTTGATTCTATTGCTAAGCCATCATCAACTATCTTTGAAAGATTGAAGAAAGTAGGAAATAAGAAGAGGATGTCTTCTTCAAACTATAAGCTGGTAAGCTTTATTTTAATTCCCAGCACAATATTATATCATATTATTAAGAAGATGACTTATGATTACTTAGAAAACATAGCATTGATCATTGTTTTTTTTGAGCTGTTTTTGTCATATCCAACTCTTATTTTTTGCTTTTTAGAGGGCAATTGGGGTTAAGTGACTTGCCCACAGTCACACTAGTGTCTGAGGCTGGATTTGAACTCAGGTCCTCCTGACTCCAGGGCTGGTGCTCTATTCACTGCGCCACCTAGCTGCCCCATGTCCAACTCTTCTTGACCCCATTTGGGGTTTCCCTTGGTGAAGATACTGGAGTGATATGCCATTTTCTTCTCCATATCATTTTATAGATGGGATAACTAAGGCCAATAGAGCTAAATGACTTGCCCACGGTCACACAGTTAGTAAATGGCTGACTGTATTTGAACTCAGGAAGATGAGTCTTCCCAACTCCAGGCCCAGCTCTCTATCCACTGTGCCAACTAACTGCCCAGCACTGATTACTAAAATCCAGCAAAGCTTCTGCAAGACTAATTTTTGGCTGGCTTACTAGAATGGTACTATAAACCAGTGGCCTGCCATAGAGATAGTATACCAAGATTTCAGCAAACTATTTAGCAACATTTCTTGAATATTCTTGAAGACAAGCTTCTGAGGTACAAGTTAGATCAGCTATTCTGAAACTTTTCTCTCAGGACCTCTTTATACTCCTTAAAAATTATTGAGGACCTCCCAAAGAACTTTTGATTATGTGGGTTATACCATTTACATTTGCTATGTTGGAAAATTAAGATGTCTTACTATTATTTTGAAAATAGTTTTGACCTGGAAAAGTTCTCTGTTCCCTGGACTACACTTGAAGAACCACTGCTTAGATTATAGTCTAATCAGATGAATTCAGATCTAGTTGAATAAGCAAATCCAAAGAATAGTTAGTTATTAATGCATCAAAGTCAATTTAGGGGGTGGTCTCTTGTGGAGTGCTCCAGTGATGTCTGCTTTATGCTGTATAACATTTTTATCAATGACTTGGATAAAGGCATAGTTGACATGCATAACAAATTTGCAGGTGATTTGAAGCTGAAAGGGATAGCTAACACAATGGAAAAGAGACTCTTACACAACTCACTAGAATAATGAAATTCCATCTAATAGAGATATAGGTAAAGTCACAGAATTACAGATTTTGATCTGGAAGGGACCTCAGATACCATAGCCTATTCTTTGGTTTAAAAAAAAAGACTTCATGAATACAATATGGGGGCAACATGGCTAGACAAATTGATTTGAAAAATGATCTGAGGGTTTGAGTGAACTCTAAGCTTAGTATGTGCCAACAGAGATAACAAAAGAAGAGAGCTAATGCTTTCTTAGGCTTCAATGACAGGAATGGTATCTAGAATTCAAGCGGCAATAGTTCCAATATATTATGGCCTCATCAGACCACATACAAGTATTGTATTCACTTCTGTTTAATACATATTTTGTAGGACACTTGACCTAATCTAGAACAGCCAGAGGAAGGGAATCAGGATAATGAAGAGACTCAAAGCTGGGATATGAACATGAGTCAAAAGAATTGGGGATACTTAACCTCAAGGAAAAGGGTATTATAAGAGACATGATTATTATGTTCAAATATTTGAAGTACTGTTATATGAAATTGCACTGTTTGGCCCTAGGAGACAAAACTATGAGCCATGGGTAGAAGGTGAAAAGATATATATATATATTTAGGTTCAATGTAAATACATTTCACTAAATATTAGATTTCAGGGCAGTTAGGTGGCACAGTGAATAGAGCACCAGCTCTGGATTTAGGAGGACCTGAGTTCAAATCCGACCTCAGATACCTGACACTTACTTAGCCGTGTGACTTTGAGCAAGTCACTTCACCCCAACTGCCTTGCCTTCCCCCTCCAAAAAAAATTAATTAGATCTCTCTAAAAGTGATATGGGCTGGCTTTCTAGGTAGTTAGTTCCCCTCATGGAGAATTTTTGAGAAGAAAATGAATGATGACTTGTTGGGGATACTGTAGGCAGCTTCATATTCAGAAACATGTTGGTTTACATAATTTTTATGGTCATTTTCAACTCTGAGATTCTGTATTTTTATAATAACAGTTTTTTAGAATAGAATCATAATGGTATGATCACTGGGCAAAAGTGTTGGAATAAATTCTTAGGGGCCTTCCATCTTCACTTTTATCTCCTACATTCCAATCTACTTCTAATTCTGATTGCAGCTATATCAATCTTCTTTTGAACAGATATGCTAATGTCATTCTTTTGATCCAAGCCCTTCAGTTCCTTACTACTTCCTGCCAAACAGCCTGGTATTCAAAGCCTTCCATAATCTGGTACCACTCTAGCTAACTATACTACTTATTTTTCGTTATACATATGCTGTTTCTTACTTTTGTTGTTATTATGTTGTCTATCTATGCCTAGACTACATTTTTCTTCCTACTCTTTCCCTGTTAAAATCTCAACCATTCCTTATATCCCATCTCAGACACTACTTCTGTGAAAACTTCTGTGATCCTTGTGTCCTCTCATGTACTTAGCACATATTTTATAGTGTGGTTATTTTTGAATGTGACGTATTATAGCTATTTCTATATTTTGCCTTATCTGTCATCTTACTATAAACTCCTTTTAAAAAGGCTCCATGTCTTAGCTAAACTTTATACCTCACATAGTGTAGATCACAGTGCTCTGTATAAAGTAGATGCTTAATAAATATTTGTTGAGTTGAATTAATCCACTGGCTGTAGTGGAGGGGAAAGCAAGCAAATTTGCGTGTACAGGTTTTCTTTTTTTTTTTTTTTAACAGATTCTTGGTATAGTCCACAAATGATTTTCCCCTAAGTTTGAAAATATGCTTCCATGCTTAGGTAGAAATAGTCAAGTTTACATACAAAAATCTATCTCCAGTTTCTTATTGATTTGTGGTAAATTCAACTGCCTCAGAATGCTATTTACTAAATTCTCTTGCCCTGTCCTAATCATAGATTGAACTAGATTCCTTTGATGCTTGACTGAGCTTAGTCATCTTGTAGTTTAGGATATGGGATATGGAATAAAATGTCATTGTAGGTGATTCAGCAGTGAACAAAAAGAGGTTTACTTAGCCATAGCAGGAGAAGAATATTTCACAAGTATAGATACTAAAGAAATCTTTAGTTGATTTACCGGAAGAAAGCTCCTTTGCCTGAGCTGTGATCCACCTGCCAGCCATCAGAACACTGGACTCTGGCTTCTGCTGTCCTTTTTGTGATATCTATAGTCTGAGTGTTTGGTTCCTTGAACCAATAAAATCTAGACTATTTTAATATCTTTTTTTTTTGTCTTTTTGGAGGAGGGAAGGCAGGACAATTGGGGTTAAGTGACTTGCCCAAAGTCACACAGCTAGTTAACGTTAAGTGTCTGAGGCCATATTTGAATTCAGGTCCTCATGACTCCAGGGCCGGTGCTCTATTCACTGTGCCATGTAGCTGCCCCAATCTTAATATCTTTTAAGGAAAAACTTGTTTAACTTGTATGGGATGTAGGGAGTGGGGAGGGATTGAGATATTGATTGTACTACAGGGTCAATGGATAGAGCTTGGTTAGATAACTGTGACATGGCATGATTAGAGATAGGGCTGAGTTGGAAGTTAACAGGTATTCACTTCTTTTCTTTCCTCACTGTCATTCTTCAGGAAATGGTGGGAATAATTAATCTAGTATAACACTAAAATTCTAATTTATTCCATGTGGACAACTGAACAGCAAGATAAAATACCTTTAGTGTAAAAAAAAAAGGAAAGGGGCAGAGTATCTAATGGCACAAAGATAAAAATCCTCTAATTTATAAGAATGTTCCTAAATACTATGATTAAGGAAGAATGACATAAAAGGCCCTACATATGAGAATAACTGTAGGGATAGTTCCTTATAGGCAGACTATATAAACAGTAAGATTTACCTTTAAGTCCATTTTTGTATCTTAATGCCACTTTGAATAGTTTAGTTTTACTTACATGGAAAAGTACTTTACCTCATGATAACTATGTCAACCTAATTCACCCAAGGATAAGACTAAAAATTTCTATTCTTGCTTGGTTCTGAGTAGCCTAAATTATTACCCATCAACTTCCACTGCACACAGCTGGATAAAACTAAATTCAATGACCTTTATGTATCTATTTATTTAGTTTTGGATGCTTGACAATGCATAGTGCCCTTGGTGATTGTGAATTCCAAATATCTGAAAAACATACATACTCACAGAGATGTAGGAGTAAGATGGGTATATTTATGGATTCTTTGTTCCTTAACAAGAAACGGACTGAACATAGGACACAAAATATCTATTTAAAATTATAGGATTCTTTTGCAACTACCAGTATATTTATATTAGGGTTGTATAAATTGCCAAATATTACTTCAAGTTATTAATGATGTTATGGTAAACTATACTTAACAGTATAAATGCAGGAGCTCCTGCTTCTATGAAATGTTAAATGTCCTCTGAGAGCTTTTCAATAATGTAGCAATAAAAGAAGCACAAACATTGGTAATTTTATAGACTTTGGTCCAAATTAATCATGCTTTGCAGTATATGTGAATGGAAAACTTTTCCTTTTTTTTTTTTTTTAAAGAAAACCACTGAAAACATTCACAACTGGTATATCTTAATACTTAAAATTGAACCCTATGCTATTATTGATACAATTCTAGTAAATTTGAATATTTTGACTCAATATTCCCTTGTTATCAGTTTTACAAGGTACATGCAGCTTCATAAATACAAAGAATAACAAATATATTTGAAGAGAGAGTATGGTGAGTAGTGCCAAGAGAGTTTATATTAGGTAGCCTTAATTCCCTTTAATTCAGAATAGGTAAAATCCTAGAAAGAGTAATGCACACTTGTTGCCTCCAACTCTCTGCCATTCATTCACTTCTCTAGTATCTTCTGGACCCCACTGCTCTGTTGAAGATTGTCAAAAATCTCATACTTCATGATGTTTTCAGTGCTCATCCTGTATGGCTTTTCTGAAGTCTTAGACTCCACTGACCACACCCTCCTTCTAAATACTGTTTCTTACACTGACTTCCATGGCACTGTTCATTCTCCTCCTCCCTGGTTGACTATTCCTTCTTGGTACCCTTTAAATTGTGTCTCTCCTACCCAATCCAAGCAGGTTCCTATGGGTTAAATTGTCACCTTTCTGGAGACAACTTTTGAATATAATCATCTATTCTTTTGATCCTGTTCCCAAATCTCCAAAGGTTTTCTGAACATCTAATAACCTGCCACCATCTGAAATTTTTGTTGTTATTTAGTCATTTTATTCGCATCTGAGTCTTTGTGAACCCATTTGGAGTTTTCTTGGCAAAGATACTGAAGCAGTTTGCCATTTACTTCTCTAGCTCATTTTAAAGATGAGAAACTGAGGTAAATAGGGATAAGTGACTTGCCCAGAGTCACACATCTAATAAGTGTATGACACCAGATTTGATGAGTCTTCCTGACTTCAGGCCTGTCACTCTCTCCACTGTGCCACCTAGCTGCCCATATATTTGGAATTACATATACCCCAAATAGAACTCAGCTCTTTCAAGATCCCCTATTTTTTTTGATAACAATATCATCCTTACCATCACACAGGTTTGAAATATTGGAGTGATTTTGATTCTTCTTCACTTCCTTTGTCATATCTTTCTGCTTTTACAACATCTCCTGAATATAAACTATTCTCTTTATACTGCCACTGACCTTGTTAAGGCCCTCATCCCCATATCTAGTATAATAATCTACTAGTCTTTTCTTTTCATTTCTTCCTTCTACAATCCATCTTTCATAAAATTGTATATTATTAATATACATTAATATTAATTATTAATATATTAATATTAACATAGATTAATATATCAAAATTAATTCTTAACATTCAATTCTGATTGTGTCATTTATTTGCTAATTTTTTTATCTAACTTCCTATGACAGAAGAAATGGTTCCCTGACTTCCCTGACACAGCTTCCTCCTTCCAAGCAACCTGATTGACCTTATCTTCCCTGATCCAGCTTCTTGGTATGGGGGGAGGGCATTAAGGTCACAGACACATGTGGTTGAGACCAATTAGTTTTGGGGGGTGCCTGAGACCATGCAAGTCACAATATCCAGATGGAAATGAGGTGGGGGGGGACTTCCAGGGAAGCTGAGTGCCCCTGTGTCCTCCTATATTCTTGCTGTGTTACTACAAAATAAACCTTTTCCTTTGTTAGGCATTCAATGGGTTGCAAGTGTCTCATTTCATGCCAACATCGAGCCAGAACTAAAGAGGGTGCTGGCTTTAGAGCCCTTTCTAAAGCGTTCCCAATTGCCTCTAGAACACAAATGATACAAATTTTTTAGCCTAGAATTTAAGGCCATCCATAATCTGTCCCAGCCTAGCTTTCTAACCTCATTTCACATCAGTCAGCAAGCTGTTGCTGATTCCGAGAATGGAGGCATCTCTACCTTTCAAAATAATAATTTTGTTCTGTTAATCAGCTCAATTTCCACTTCTTCCATCCCTTCAATAGCAAATCATTTTTAGTTCTTTGTCCTTACATACTTAAATAAACCAGAGCATTGTGTCCCTAGTATACCGTATATTATATAATACTTTGTGTATATCAGGGGCGGCCAGGTGGCTCAGTGAGTAAGAGCACCGGCTCCAGTGTTGGGATGACCTGGGGATCAAATCCAGGGGCAGATACTCAGCAGCACACCCAGAAATAACTGGCTGTGTAACCTTGAGCAAGTTACTTTACCTGGATTGCTTAAAAAAAAAATACTTTTTGTATATGGCCTATTTCTTTTCCTCAGTCCCTATCCATGAGAACAAGGTGATGATATTTTTGTCTTTCTTCTCTTTGTGTGTCAAGCAGCCTAGAACAATGCCCTAGCACATAGCACTTAACATAACACAAAGGACTAGAATATAAGAATGTTGGTTATTTTGAATTATGACATGCTTTTAGAGATTTTTTATTTTCTCTGTATCACCTATTTGAGTCCTTCAGTCTCAGTACTGAAGTCACAAGAATTCAATCTTTTTAGTCCTTCAAGTGTGCAGAGATAAAAGGAGTGTATGGGTATGGGAATTGGGGGAGGATATTTGAGCCTAATTATTTCCAGCCATGTGATCGACTGTTTATTGTTGAAGAAACTTTGTTTTTCTTTCCTATTGTATACAAGGAACACAAGCAAAAGGAAGAGACCTGAATTAGAAGTGGTTATTTGTGAGTGGTTGGGAGTGGATAGTAGAAATGGGAGAGAAGAGATGCAAATTGACTTTCTTCTTTCTCTGTCTCTGTCACACACACACACACACACACACACACACACACCTGATATTTCATCCTCTTTTCTCCTTTCCCATACTTTTACTTCCTGGGTAAAAAAATTCAGCAAGGCATCTATGGGCAGATTGGAATGGTTTGGATCTGCTAAAAAATGCTGGAAGGAAATTGAGTCTTCCATTTGACTGATAAAGATGAAATCATATGAGATCTATAGAGCTCCCTAGTTCTCCAAATAATCACTGAAGTGAAGACATGACTGATGGAAGTGTTTTAAAATTTTTTTTTAACTTTTCTTCAGAAGCTGTTTCTACCTTTAAGAATTTCAACCTATTTTATAAATATTATTCTAGATATTCCCAGTATGAGATATCATCATAGGATAAGTATTATTATATTTAGTCAGAAAGACAGCAGTTCAAAGTAAAAATTATTTAATCAAGTTCATATATTGGGGTAAAACAGATTTTGTTATAATTTGCTTTGTGAACATAATGGATAAATTTTAGGTTTGTTAAAGAAGTCTTTTATGGACTTCTCTTTTTTACTACTCATTTTATATAGTGGAATCCAAGAGCTAAAGGAGTCTTATAGGTCTTCTAGTTAAATCCTCTTAATTTGCAAAAGAAAAAAAAAACAAAGACTGAGATAAGTGAAGTCTTGCTCAAGGTCAAACAGCTAAGATTTGCAGAGCAGGGATTGAATCCAATTCTTTTCCTGCCTAGTTCAGGGTTCTTTTCACTAAACCTGGAGCATAGCAATATTACCTATATTTTTATTTTCCTTGTTAGTACTTAATATAGTAATGATGAATATCAAATGTAACATTCCTATACTGCATATTGTTCAGTTATTTAGTAGACATCTTATGTAATAATATAAACACCAAATAACTGAGTATTTGATTAAATCACATTTCATTTTTCTGTCACAGCAAAAGTTTAAAAAGCCAACTCAGCTTATGTTTTGTATAAAGAACATGATAGAGTATACCATACCAACAGTAGTGCTTCAGAAAACATAGTTAGACAGTAGACACAAATGAAATGTCCTTCCTACTGTATCATGTGCAAAACAGATGACTTCCACTAGGGGGAGATCATTGGAAAGTGCAGTGAACATTCCTCTATGCCATGGAAAACAAGAAAAGGGAAGTCTTTCCCTCATTTTCTGTTTTTTTTTTTCCCTTTTTCTTTGTTTATATGCTTATAAGATTCTAAGAGAGGAATGTTAATTAAATAGAAAGCAGAACATTGTTCTTTTTATGCCTTAACATAAGTCACATAGACTACTTCTCTTTTATTTATTTGTGGATCTTTCCTTATGCTCCAATTAATGTTGTTTTTCAGTCATGGAAAATTTAAACATGTGTCTATTTTGATTTATAGAAACCAATTTATCATACTCCTATATATTTTTTTCTATTATTTTTTAAAGACTCTTTTGGACCTAGATTTCATTAATACATTTCCTAGAGGTTTGTAATTACTTAACTCAAAAGAGACAATGGACATTTTTGAATAATTTTACAAAAACATCATGTTTGGTTTTTTATGACTTCTGCCATCTCTAAAGGAATTGGAGATGTGTCTAAGTAATTAAAACTTTCAATTACCATGCATTTATTTGCAACAGTATGTCTAAGTTTATGACAGGTAGGAGATGAAGGGATGATGTACATATTAATTCATAAATTTGTTTTCATTTGTTCAGCTGTTTGTTTTCATCTGTTCCATATTTCCCTTATTCCATTGAACTATATTAGTCAAGGCTACTTCATATTAATTTCTTTTAAAATGTCAATCCTACTAAAGTAGGTGAATAAAAAAGATTATTGCCCCGGTGAATTAAAAAGGCACAATTCATGGAACTTCCCATTACTCATAAAATGTCTAGCTCTAAATCTGTGATCCTCTCACCAGTAAAGTACAGATTTAAAATAACACATTGTCTATTCTTCACAGTTCTCACATTAATTTTAAATGATTTTTTTTAATCAGGAGGATATGCAGAACTAAGCAGATTTTTTTTGGACAATTAATTCAGCCTAGAAGATTTATATAAGCTGTTCTCTTTCTGATTCTAGTAATAAAAAAAAATTTAAAATTGAGTTAGATTGAAGGAAGAGAATTTGAAAGTGTTACATTTTTTAAAGAAAGTACAAGAGAGAATAAAAATGCTTGAATAAACTTTAATCAATCCCAAACAAAATGATAATTATATCAAATATTGAAATTCTGCTGAGAAGTTATGTTTCTAAAAAAACGATTAATGAAGTTGGCATTAAAAAAAGTTTTGGTATGGAGGATATCCTATTTACATATGTTTAAAACTCATTTACTATGAATGTTGGTGGGAGTTTAGCAATTTTGAAGAGGAAAATAGTTCTTTCTCCTTTCTTTTGTCACAGTAAACAATAGCTTTATAAACCTAAACCAAACTTGTGGCTAGAGATGTTTTGCTTAATTGTACACTGGATTTAGAATATTTCTCTTCAGGCAGGTCTTTAATTCTGCTGCCTCTTCAATTTCAGAAAGGCTCTATTTTGATATAATTTATGTTTGTGGATCATGTTTCTCAAAATCATTTAAGATATTGTTTTAAAAGAAGGTAAATTACCAAATCATTTATATTCAAAATAAATTAGGCTTCATAGAGATACTGAAGAAACTGGGAAACAAGAAGTTGAAGTTGTAGGGGCAGCCAGGTGGCTCAGCAAGTAAGAGCACCGGCCCCAGTGTTGGGATGACCTGGGGATCAAATCCGGGCTCAGATATTTAGCACCATACCCAGAAATAACTGGCTGTGTAACCTTGAGCAAGTTACTTAACCCCAATTGCTTTAAAAAAAAGTTGAAGTTGTATTTTGGGATCACACCACTGTGACTTGATGACAAAATCAGGATTAGAATTCAGAACTTGTTATAGTGAAGTTCAACAAGAAAGTAATGCAGAATTCTTTCAATATATTGGAATCAAATGGCTTTTAGATCCAGAGGTTCCCAAAGTAGTCTATACCCCCTGTGGGACATTAGAATGATACAGGGGGGTGATAGTAGCTTTGGGTGCAATTGATGGGGTGGCATTAAAGGAAAATAAGGGGAAAATGAAAACATAAAAAGAAAAGAAGAAAAATTTGAAAAATTGTTTGTATATGTTTCATCTGTTGTGCGAAAGAGTTAAAGTCAAAGTGATCACATTATTTTCCAAATAAACATACAACATGCCAGTTATATCTGATTAGTGGTCAAGTCCAATGACAGGTCTTAACAAGCAAGTGTTGGCAGGCAAGTGTATCTCACATTGTATGAAAGTCCAGCATGACACAGAATATGTGTGTGTAATGACTTGTTCATAATACAATAGTATAGGGGCAGCTAGGTGGCACAGAGTATCAGCCCTGGAGTCAGGAGGACCTTAGTTCAAATCTGACCTCAGACACTTAACACAGAAATTAGCCATGTGACCTTGGGCAAGTCACAATTGCCCTCCAAAAAGCAAAAAAAAAAATGATAGTATACAATTTTATATGCTGCAATATTACATCATTAAAATTTCAATGTAGGAAAAACCCCACAAATTTACAACAAATTATTAAATCTAAGATATGTCATTAAAAATTATTTTTGAAATGATACAAATTTTAAAAAAATAAAGGGCTAAAGAAAGTAGATTTCCAAGGGTACAGTGAGTATTTTTTTTTTAAGAGGCAGTAGGCCAAATAAATTTGGGAACCTCTGTTTTAGATTGTTAGACTTAATGTATATCTACATAAACACAGGATAATGTAAAGTAGGAACAATCAGTCAAAATGCTTTTATTAAGGCCTTACTATGTGCTACACATTGAGGGTACAAGCATTTGTAAGTGTCTGCCCAGTGCAAGGCATTGGGGGTACAAACACCAAAATCAAAATCCCTGTCTCCCATTTTTTTAGGGAGGAAAAATACACGTAAATAAGAATACACAAAATATATGCAAAATACATACAGAGCAAATTTGCTGGGGTAGAAGGAATAGTGCCAGTGACTGGGGAGATCAGGAGAGGTGGAATAAGATGGTACCAGATGTGAGTTTTAAAGGAAACAAGGGATTGTAAGAGGTGGGGGTGAGGGAGAAATGCATTTTATGTGTAAGAGACAAGTGCAAAGAGTGATGCGTAGGAAGAATGTCAAGACCAGTGTTTGAATGTGGGAAGGGGAGTTATGTGTAATAAGGTTAGAACTAGGTTTGGAAGGATTTAAAACCCAAACAAAGGAGCTTAGATTTGATCCTGTAGGCAAGAGAGAACCATTGGAGTATTCTGATTCAGAGAATGCTGCAGTCAGATTTTCATTTTAGGAAGGTCACTGAAGACCTAAGCCAGATACAACTTTATCTTCAATTAACTTGAATTATTTAATTAGAAAAACAACTCTCTCATTCCAAAGCAGAATATTAGACCTTCAGAGCAAGATTTAGGTTGCTTAATGATTATAAACTCTAATTGTTCCCTATTGTAAAAAATCTCAACATGATTAATAATAGCCAATTATTAATGAAAAATGATCATACTGGGCCCTTTTTACTCACAGAAATATTTCTGATAGGGAAAGGAATGTTTAAATCTTTGATTCATAGAAAGAAGAGTTTATTTTCTGGAAAGAACATTTTACTTATAACAATATATTTTCCTAGCTTCAAAGGCGTAGCTGGAATGTCTGGATATGTCAAGGTCTGTTGGGGGTTGAATGGGAAGGTTATTGAACATGTTCCAAAACTCAGTTTTTCTAAAATAAATTTCTAGGAAAATTATTATCCTCCTTTCTGGTGGGGCTAATTTTCTCTCTAAGTTGGCTTGTTATTCTTTATAAAATGTATAATATATGTTTAATTTATCACCTGTTAGTAAAGGACCATTCATTTCTAGAATTTAAAAAGAATTAACTTTAAACTGCTTCATCTGGACCTTCTGTTTAATATGCAAATCATTTTTGGCCATTAAAGTAACTCAGCATTCTGTGGGCATTGTTGCAAATACAACTTTTCCTGTGCATTTCCCTCTTCCCTCACTTCAAAGAGAGAAAAGTAACTTTTTTAGACCTTGAGTTTCCTCATCAGTAAAATAAGGGTGTTGGACTAAGTGATCATTAAGGTTCCTTTCACTTTGACTTTAGTAATTCACTAAAACATATGAATGCATATTTTTAGAAAGAAAGTAAAAAGACCTAGTTAATATTACTTGTCTTGGCCTCAGGATGCCCTGGAGAGTGTTAGGCGACACTGAAAGTAATGGTAAAAATTACTCTTTTTGCAAATGATTTCTTCTTCACTGATGATCCTCTACATATAAATGTAAGGTAGCCTCCAGTCCCCAGCCTCATACATTGCACACGGTATCTCAGGACAGAAAACTATGAATTTGAATTAGCAATCCATATTTTCCAAGAAGATTGAAAAATGCAGTTATATAGCCAGAGACGTTACTTTCATTGCCTCAAGGGCAGTCAGTCAGCTTTCTTTGGTCACCAACTCAAAAAAAATATTTCATTTTAAATAGTGATGTTTTAATAAAATATTTATTTTTAGACTTTATTGAACTATGAGACTTATTATGAGGTGCTTCTTGGGGGAATTTATTGCTGGAAAAGTGTGAAGAATTGAATCTAGTTAGGAAGTATTTAAGTTACATTTTTAAAAGGAACTTTAAATTAATAATTCAAAATATAGCTTAAAATAAAACTTTTCAGATAACTTCTTTTTTATTTATAAAGAATATATAAGCAACATTTTTTCTTACGAATAAATGACTTCAGCTTTGAAAGAAAATAATAAACTTTTTATTGCTTAACAAAATTGTTATACAAAACTGAATTTATTAACATTCTTTTAGTATATAATAATGTCCAAAATGCATCACAGACATCCTATCAGGTTGCACTTCCATTAAAATTGAAGTTTTAGCAATTTTGCAGTAATTCCAATCTATATTTGATTTGAATAATAGAATAATTTGGTGAATCCCGTTGGCTACATGTGTTTCCTACATGTGTATGCCTTAATGTCATCAAATCCAAGTTTATGTCCTCTCTTCCCATGAAAACTGTGCATATTTGTGGGAGAATGTGCCCTAGGTTTATGGGGTTGGGAATGTTTGTAATTGTTATTGTCCTTATTATGACATCTTAGTAAGTGCCATTGACTTAAGTGAATTCTGTTGGCTGGCTGACTGTTAGGGGAAATCTTACTTGTGATGGGCTGTGACCTATGGTTTGAGTAGTACACACTCCCAGGATACCCTAGAACTTGAGAGGGCACTGACTCCACGGAGAACGGCAGTGGGAACAATATCTCTCATGTCTGTTGCTGTTGTTGATGTTCAGTCATTTCAGTTGTGTCCAACTCTTTGTGACCCCATTTAGTTTTCTTGGCAAAGATCCTGGAGTGGTTTGCTGTTGCCACTCCAGCTCATTTTACAGATGGGGAAACTGAGGCAAATAAGGTTAAGTGGGTTGCTCATGGACACAACTAGTAAGTGTTTGAGGCCATATTTGAACTCAGAAAGTTGAATCTTCCTGACTCTTGGCCCAGACCTATATCCCCTATGCCACCTAGTTCCCCTTATCTGTCATGTAAGCTAGATGAATTTTTCTTTAAAAAAAAAACAAATTGAAATTAACCCTAAGACTTATTTTGCTTAGGAAACTAAATCTCAGGCTCCTTACATAGTTTCTTTTGGGCCAAGTACACTAGCCTGCTCATGAGGAGTCAGAAGCTACTCTCTTAGATTTTTTTTTTTTTTGGCTTTTTGGAGAGGGGAAGGCAGGGCAATTGGGGTTAAATGACTTGCCCAAGGTCACACGGCTCCAAGGTCACACGGCTAGTTTTTTTTTTGGTGTGTGTTAAGTGTCTGAGGCTGGACTTGAACTCAGGTCCTCCTGACTCCAGGGCTGGTGCTCTATCCATTGTGCCACCTAGCCATTCCTCTCTTAGATTTTTGACTAGCATGTCAACATGGTCAAAATGGAGGTAGGCAAATTGCATTCAAGTCAATCAAAGCTGGGTCCTTCTGGAGTATCCTTTTCATGCACCTTAGCCCAAAAGGGCCAGGGTCTCCCATTGCATCCTGGGCCATTTCCAGTTGTTCTGTTGAACATATCAGGCCACTGGACCCAGATGGTTCTGGAAGAGAAAGTGAGGCTGGTGACCTTGCACAGTCCTCCCTTGCTCAAATCCAATTCAACTGCAAGTCATGTCTTGATTCCCTGATATCAGGGTCCTCTTCAAAGACAAAGGACAAACCCAACCTGTGAGCAGTCTCCTCCCTCTCTCTATCTCCCTCTCCCTCCCTTCACCTGTGGGTGTTCTGCCCAAAAGAAGGTACATGTTGTTGGTTGAAGGCTGCTTCATTAACTTGGGATTTACTGCCTAGATGTCCTTTTCAAAGACCAAGCCTTAAACCCTTAAACTTCACTCAGGAGCTCATAGATTAAACAACAATATGTCCCTGCCCTCCTAGCTCAGAATGAAGGTAAATAGTAAATAGTAACTCTTTCTCTTTTGGCCAGCAACCCTGAGAGTCTTCCCCTCCCAGTTTGATGTTGTTTTTTTGATTGAAGGGCTATCCCTTGACTCACTTCTCACACTGAATGGGTGTTACCTCACTCAAAGTGAGAACCTGAAAAGGCCTTAGCCTAAAAGGGCCAGGTTCTCCCATTGCATACTTGGCTATCTCCAGTTGTCCTATTGAATATCAGGCCACTGGACCCACATGACTCTGGAGGAGAAAGGGAGGCTGGTGACTTTGCATGACTTTCCCTCATTCAAATCCAAGTGTCATGCCATCTGCATGTCACATCATCATTTCCTGATGTCACGGTCCTCGAGAAATTAAGGACAAACACAACGACAATGGTAAAGTAAACCTTCTTTGTTAATTGCCAAATGGCTTACGAGTATCTCATTTCATTCCATTTCCAAACCTGCATGCTTCACTGCCTTAAAGTAGGTCTGACCTATAAGACTCAACCCACAAATGCAAGGTAGAATAGCCCAGAGGGGATATTACCAAAGGCAATCTGTTTTTCCTTCCTGAAGGAAGAAGACTAAGCACCTTTATTCAATAAACTGTGCATAAAGTAATTTGGAATTCTCTTAATACACTGTACTCAAATTGGGAAGAACGCGAATATTGAAGTAACAATCCAACTTCCAGTGAGGAATATGGCAACACAGAATTTCTGCCAACCTCTCTGCTGCTGATGTTCAGTGATTAAGGCTAGGTAAGAAATGAGGCAGAGAATGACCTTTTTACCTAGTCAAAAAAATTAATCAGCCTGGACAGGGAAGACCTTCAGGGTTTCTGGCCAAAACAGAAACAATTGCTGTTCACATTCACTCTGCACCAGTTGGGGCCCAAATGATGACAAATGATCTCAAGTAGGACTCAGCCTGGGACCTATTGTTGGCCAATCAATGAAAGTCAGAGTGATTTAGGTTTAAGGCATGGTCCTTAGGTAAAAAAAAAAAAAGAGTTTCAGAGATCAAAATTTACATTCTTTTGGACAGAGTAGCAACAGGTAAGGGTTCGATACCTGTATAGAAAAAGACAAGGAGACAAAAGCAAGGAGCTGTGTTGCCCAGCTGACCAGCTCCAGTTGGGTCCCCAGTGAGGCAGCTCCTTTTGCTACTTACAGATGTTGTTTATCCCTTCTTCTTAACATGGACCCCATGACACCAGGGAGGTGATGCCAGCACAGGCTAATGAATTGGATTTAAGTGAGGAAGGCTGTGCAAAGCCACCAGTCTCATTTTCTCCTCTGGAGCCATTTGGGTCTAGTAGCCAGATATAGGTCAGGATGACTGGAGATGATCCTGGATGCAATAGGAAGCCTTGATCTTTTCAAGCTAAGGTCATTAATAGATCTTATATATGAAGTTGCTACATCCTGAACCCAAGACAAGAGAGAATTAAAAAAAAATAGTAGTAGTCACAAATACTTTTTCAACACACCATCCTGCAAACCACAACATTTGGAACAGTTTAAATAGTAGACCAGTGTTTTGTTCAAGACTTTCCTTAATTAAGTACTATGCTAGAGTATAGCCTGGAGTTTGGGGGCTCAACTTGGTGCCTGAATTTTTATGGTATTCTTTCCACCTATTAAACTTTATTATTTTGTGCTGATATTATGTTTGTTTTCTTATTTATGAAATGAGCGATAACAGTAACAGGCTGCTAGATAACAGAGGCAATAGAGCATTTATCCTTGAGTCAGAAAGATCTGAGTTCAAACGTGATCTCAGGCAGTTACTAGTTTTGTGACTCTGTGCCAGTCCTAATCTTTTCCTGTCCTCAGTTTCCTTATCTGTCCAATCAGCATCTTCTAATTCTACACTTTGAAGCAGTAAAAAGGAAAGTTAATTGTGTTTCATATAAGAGTACCATAGGATGAAACTGAGGGAGTAGACAACAGAAAAATCTATCCACTTCTAGTATTTAATCGGTACTTAGAAGCACCAAACACTATTATTTTTCACTTATTCCTTTGCTTGGCCTTGAAGTTCTCTGGATTCATCTACATCAACTGTTTCTGATCCTCATAGTCAACTGGCCTCTAGGTTATTCATACACCTTTTTCAAATAGTTCAGTGCCTGAGTTAGCTTTTCTACCTAAATTTCTCCTCATATTCAGGAACTTCAATCTGTAAGTTCATGTTCCCTTAGAAAGTTTGACCTCTAAGTTAATGCATGTACTCAAATCTCATGATCTACATTGACATCTCAACTCAGCTACACACAAGTACAGTCATATCTTCAATTGTATCCTTACCTATTTCAGTGCTACCTCCACAAACTCTGAAATTCTTCTATATGATTATGACTTCTGATTTCCCTTCATTCTAAATCCTTTCTTCATCCTCACTATGACTCTGAGTTTTTATATCCTTCATTGTTCTCTCAGTCTGATATTCCCACTCTAGTCTCACTTTCTTTCCTTCACAGTCTCATCACTATGGTTGACCCATATCTTTTACCCAAAATATTCTGTCTCTTGTCTTTCCTATTACTGCTCATTCCTTGCTAACCCACAACCTGAAAAAGTTACCCTTACTTTCTGTTTTCTCTTCTCCAATTATTTTGTATTTCCTTATCCTTTCCTTCTCTACCAGGAAAATGTAAAATCCTTAGAGCAAGAGCTACATAATTTTTTATTTGTATCCCTTGTGCATTGTACATAGTAGGTACTTTAATAAATTTTCTTGTTGAATTGAACTGAATGGAGCTAGGTAGTGCAAATAAATTTTATCGTCATTTGATGAAGCTATTTTAGATCTGTGAGTTTAACACACATCATGTTAGATATGCTATAGACTCATCTATAATACTTCAATTCTGATTCTTCTGAGTTTGTGGTATTTCATAATTCAGAGCCATACAACAGCAGCAGAAAATATAAAAATAATCACACTTGAGGCTTGAAAAAAATGAAATAAAAAGATGAACTTTTCATGCAGTGAGCAGTTTAGGATCATTGAAAGTACTTTGTAATTTCCTAAACTGTGGACAAGCTGTCTTTATATAGGTACAGATACAGAGAGGTAGCACTGTCATAGTAGATAAAAGGCTGGCTTCAGATCCAGGAATACTTATTTTTAAGTATGCCCTTTGACACATATTAGCTGTGTGATCTTTGGCAAATCGCTTAGTCTCTCATGATATTCTAGACAACTCTAAGATTATATATTGCAGAGAAGGAAGTGAGCTGTATTGGTGGAAGGATATTCCTTACCTGGGATTTTTCTCTACCAGTGAAATCACAGGTCCAGTCACATACACACAAACAGACACACGCACACACACACTACACCACACCACACTACACCAGAGAGAGAGAGAGAGAGAGAGAGAGAGGTAAAGAAGGAATTTCCTATATGAACTGCCCAGCCAATTGTATGCTATAAGATATATGTATTTTTCATTTTTTTTTAGTATCAGGGAAAAGGCCAATCAAAAAAGCATGGATATCATTAAAGAAGCTCCCTGTTGATTTGAAACTCAACAGAATTAGCTTGACTACATGAGCAGAAAATAAACTTCCAGGGTGAGTTTGGGACTCCTCACAGCTGGAGATCTTTATTGAAAGATATTGAGTGTCTATGGGCACCACTTGGTGGTTAAACCTGTATACCTTTCCTCCTTAAAATGTTTCAAAGAATATAATACATTTTCCCAAAGTTTTGCTAACTGCATTATCATTGGGGTTATATTGCCATTAGGAGGAAATGTATAGAAATTATGAAGTTGATCTATGGAGTAACATCTTTAGGGTATTTCTTGACAGATTTTTACCCCCACTGCTGCCTTTTTATTAAAATTTCATTTATGTATTCCTTCATAATTTTATCCAAAAACGAGACACAGTCTACTTATTCAGGATAATGCAAAATGAAAGTGTAGAAAATCCTAAGTTCAGAAGAATTGGTTGTCATTTAAATCTCAAGGAAAAAGTTTAGAGATGGTATACACTTTGATAATTTTCTACATAAGCTTCCATTTTCACTTAGTCCCTAATTTCAGTGACCAATCGGAATCTTAATCTCCAACTTAAAAAAAATTTGGACAAATGAATCTCTATGTCCTATGATATACATGTGTTTTGTATCTTTTTAAGAGTTCTTTTAAACCAATTCTACCCAGTTCCCCTGGATTTTCTTTTTTAATTGTCTTATTAATGGAGTTGTTTATCTTACTCTGCAGAGTGAAGCTAATGTTTTGTTATTCCCCTCCCCCCCCAGGCTAAAATGAATGATCCAAAAAATAAGCATTGCATTTAATGCTACAATTGGTGCTTTATTCTTTCAACAAAGCAAGGCAAGCATCTACAAAAATAAATAAGTACTCAATCTTTTATCTTCTATTCCATAGAAGAGTAACATTTGCTTCTAGAAATCTTCATACTAACCCACATACATAGTAAACATACTAACAATTTGAATTGACAGATCAATATGGGGAAAGGCACAGTGTGGAAGAGTGGAGAGACTGCTAGACCTGGAGTCATCTCATACGGATGAAGTCGCTTCTGACATGTAATGTATGAATGTCTTTCTGAACTTCAGTTTCCTCTTATAAAAAATGAGGATGGTGGTAACTTCTGTAAAATCTCTCAGTGTTTTGATCAACTTTGCTCTGAATGTAAAGGGTTTTGTAACTTTAAACCAATGCATAAACAGTTATTATGAAAACTACTTATTGCAAGATGAAACATACTTCTCCTTAATCAATCAATCAATCAATCAATCAGCAAGAATGGACTAGGTCCCCACTATGTATTATACACTTTGTTAGGAGCTGAAGATACAAAGATGAAAATAACATAGCCCCTTGCCTCAAGAGGCTTACATTATGTCCTCTGACATTTTGGGATTTTATATCTACTTCAAAGTAATCCATATTTTGGATCTGGAAGAAATATGCTCTGGGTCACTAAATCATAGTAAGTATTAATGTGAAGTCTACACTTTATTGAAGATATATAATATAGAGTGAAATGTTCATTAAAGAAGATGGAAAGTACTACTTTTGTGTTTATGTGTCATATTTTTACTCAAATCATTGGAAAAATGGCAGTTGACCTTAAGGCAACTAAACTCAAGAAATATTCACTGAATATCTCCTCTATGCTTAGAAATGGTTATTAGATTCAAAGAGTTTATAATGTTATTTGAGAGACAAGACTAACTCACATAAAGAATAATAACATAGAGATATATAATTAAGTTATATAACTCAAAATTATGCTGTGGTGACCAAAAAGGTGGTAGTATCTTTGTGTTAATAGTACAGTGGCCTTGAGGCCTCAGGTTCCCTACACTTGGTATAGAGTCTGGGCCTGGAGTCAAATCCAGCCTCAGAAGCTTACTAACTGTGACCCAGGGCAAGTTGCTTAACCCTGTTTACCTCAGTTTCCCTATCTGTAAAATGAGCTGGAAAAGGAAATGACAAATTACCCCAGTATCTTTGCCAAGAAAACCCTAACTGGGGTCACGAAGAGTCAGACATGAATGAAATGACTGAACAACAAACTAGAATGTAGAAGTTTATAATCATGCCCTGCTCAAATATTTGAGTACTACCTTTTAAGAAGTACAATTTTCTGAGAAGTACAGTACAGGAAATTGAAGTGAGTCAACTAGGTCATAAGATCTTTTGAAAGAACCAGTTATATTTAAACTTGAAAGGGGTGTGTGTGTGTGTGTGTGTGTGTGTGTGTGTGTGTGTGTGTGTGTGTGTGTTAAGGGGGTTGGGATAGGGAATGGACATGATAGTTGTCTTTATTTTGTAGTAATAAAAGCCCCAGATTTGGCATGAATCTCATCTCTACTCCTTACTTACAAGTGTGGTCTTGTGCAAATCGCTAAGACTTTCTAGTTATTTATTAACATTTTTTTTAAATGAGGGAGTTTTTTTTTAAGACAGTAAACTATCTTTTGGGTCCCTTCTAACTCTATGCCTTATGGTCAATAGCTATCTGAAAGACTGTGATAGAGAAAAATGGGCAGAACTAGGAGCAGCTGGTCAGAAGTTACAGAAGGGCCTTGATAGAAGACAAAACTTCCTAACATTAAAGAGTTACAGTAAAATATAAGGGGCTGCTTTCAGATGTTTCCTATCACGACTATCAAGTGGAAGCTGTATAATCACTTGTTGAAGTAATGTTTCTTATTTCGCCTTTGCTAATTAGAAGTAGTCTTGCAGCACTCTCCTGTTGAAAACCAGACTATGGTTGGGATGACTAATATGGATATGAATTTTGTAATCACAAAAGAAAGTCTGCATGTTTAATGCATACACACATTGTAGCATATCTAATTTAACAGTGTGAATTCAACAAAGCAGAGAGCACTGTGATATATTACTTATCACAGGTATGTATGGAGGTACAAAGTTTAGATAAAACATATTTGGAGATTATAGTCTAGTACAGACCTTCAACTTTTTTCACTCGACCCCCTTTTGCTGGAGAAATTTTACATTACCCTGAGTATATAGATATATAAACTAGATATACAAATTAAACATTTACTGATAATAAATCATAAAGAAATTTATTTTAAGATAATTCTTTGGTATTTATGTAATTTTACATTTATTAAAGACAAAAGAAAATTTGCCTACTAATGAAATGGATATGCTTATTTATTTTTACATAAAGTATTAAATCTTGGCAGAATATTTGATACTGCAGGATATAAAACATCTTCAATGATTTTCAGAGTTGATCAACATTTTGATTTTATAATTGTCAATGCCGAGAACACTGCATTGCATAAATATATAGTACAAAATGGCAGAAGTATTTTAGGGCCATTTCAGAAATTGCTGGAAATTCTGTCCTAATTCCAAGCCAAAATTCATTTAATTATTTTCTATGTATAGTAAAAACACTGCAATTCATAACATTCATAACAAAAAGTCTCAAATCTGAGCCAAGGTATTTCTGGCAGAATTTGTTGGCATTTTGTGGCACATTGGCATGTGCAGTGCAAAGTGCACATGTTGTATGTTCAGAACCAAGGCTGTAGTGAAGTTGTGCTATGCAACTCAAGCAAGTGCTGCCAGAAGTACCTTGGGTTCATTGTATATTTGATTTTGGAAAAATTTTTTTGTTGTTGCATGTTCATAAACCTTCTTTTCTGTGACCCCCATGTTCATTTATGCAACCTCATATGGGGTCCTGCCCCACGGTTTAAGAAGTGCTGGTCTTGTAGATCACTGTTGCTATATTCCTGGCAAAACCAGATTTGGATGCTTAATGGGAGGAAGATAAAGGAGGACAACTACACATAAGAATAAAACTTATGTTTGATGATAGGCTAGTGCGCATGCAAAGTTGGATGACCATCTATTGGAATTTTTGTCAAGGGAATTAATGGTAACTATGGCTTGGACTAGGCCTGTTCTAATATTGTGATTCTGTAATTCTGTGACAGGAGGCTATTTGAATCTGAAAGGGAAGGTTCCTATTTCATAAATTTTGTTTTAGAAAATTTAAGTTGAGAGATCTAGGCTAGTGGAGAAGTGAGATGAAATTATTTATCAGGATATTAAAAAAACAAACAACCATACAAACAGTAACACGTCATTTAGAAATTTTCTCCAAACTAGAACTATAGAAAGATGAAACATTGTAAATGCAACCAAGGTCAGTCTATAAAAGTGTCAATGCGAAAATAATTTTAAAAATTGTAACCTCCATTAATGATTCATTTCAGAGAAAGGTAATTCATTTTCAAAGTGTGGCTATTATTTGAGAAGAAAATTTATCTTTTTTATTTATCTTTCTGGATCTTTTATTCTAAAAACCCTATTTGTGTTCTGCAGAAGGCAACTCTAGCTAGGGATTTTTCACTGACAGGTGGTAGACTGCTTTGTTTCAAGTAGCAGAATTCATGTGCTCATTAAAAAAACAAACAAAAAATCCCCCACAACCAGAAATTGCTGAGCAAATACCAATTTGGCATAATTGTATGATGTGTGGTCCTTTGTGTATGGAAAATCTCACCTATCTGCACTAGTAATTTTAGTATCTTGTAATTAAATTGATTTTTTGTCAAGTCAGTTTACAACTACATCTTGGAGGTAAAAGGCCAGTGCATTAATCCACTAAGCTATTTATTATTTAAATACTAATCAAGGGTCAATGAAAGTTTTCAGCATTTAGTAAAAGAGCGTTTTCCAAAGCCCCTGAGAAAAAGCTCTTCAACAAATATCTATCTTTGGTCCTACACTTCAATCTCTTTTGAGCTCTTTTCTTAATTCTTTCCTGCCATTTTCTTCATTTCCCACAATTTAAAGTGAAAGTACATGAGATATCTCAGAGCCAGTTTTTGAATGAAAGACAGAAGACTTAATTTCAGATTTTTCTTGATGTTCTTCAGAATATGGAAAAAGAAGATAAGTTTAAATAACTTATAATAGGTCTAGTAATCATATTTTAAAATGAAGCTATTATACTTTATTTCCTGGTAAAGTCTGTTAGCCTAATGGTGCATTGGATATTATTTAATTTTTCACATAATTGTACTATAGTAAAGACAATATAAAAAAACAACCCTGAATGACAGAGATCAAATGAATTTCAGCTTACTCTAATGATAGTGTGATTATATATGTAACATACACATGTGCCTGTACATACATGATATACACATGTATATACCTACATAAATATATATGGATATGTATGTATGCCTTCCAGTCTTAGTGCTTCTTCCTAGTAACTATTTATTAAAGAGGGGTTTAACATGGAATTATGAGGGACATTAATCCACAAAGCATAGAATTTAAACATCTAGAAAGAAGTATCAGTCCTTGGGTGAAATTGGAGTGAGGGGGAAAAAAACCTCAACACCTTCGACCTACAGGGAAACAAGAAGCCTTTGCCCTCGCTGCCATTGTCTTTGTGTGACCACACTGATGACATGATATATTAAGCATGCTGAAAAAGAATCCTGATATTGACATATGGGAGGAATATTCTCAGGGGCTGAATGCCTCAATGTAGCGTATTTGCCCTTAAAGTAAAACACACACAATTCTGGCCTATGCCTGTTAAGCATTTACTGAGTCTGGATCACCAAGGTTACTTCCAGTGGGAATAAATTTCTAAAATATGTAGCATGACTACATATAGGAAACAGATGGTATACCTTATGTGGCCTTACATTGGATTTCATAGAATTCCATGAAGTCAAGTAAGCATGCTGTAAGTCACAGAGAAAAAGCGTACACAAAAGTATGAGCATCTTTTTCATTATATATGCAAAAATGGTTTTTTTGTCTTCTTTTGACTTCATTGATCCATTTCAGATTTATTCTTTTTTGTTTCGCATTTTCCTCCTTGCCACCATTCAGGATGGAGATGCCTACCACAGACTGCACAGATACTTCATGGATTGTAAAAGGTATGGTCTCATGTTCTCCTGCTATAAACATTTCCTACCCATTGCTATAAATTTTTCCCCATGACATTAGACGATATATTAACTATTCTATACAGATAATCTCAAGGCACACTAAAGCAACAAGTCAACTTCCCTATGATGCATGGTTAATTTTCCTAGAAAAGCTGTTACTGTAAATTATGCAAACCAGCAAACATAGTTAATAGTTCCAGGGATATACTTTCTAAATATGTATTTCTTTTTACTTACCTTTTAAAGGATTTCTTGGTCCTTTTAGTAAAGAACTATATACATTCTCTAAGCTTAGAAGACCATTTACACTATTTTCTTCTTAACTGGTTTGCTTTTTTAATATGATAGTCATTACTTTAGAAATTATTTAGAAAATGTGATCAAATGATGCATTAAAATCACCTACATGATTATATAGCATTTATGACATTTTTTTCTAGTTATGCACTATAGAGATAGGTATGTATAGACGATCATACCACAAATTACTTTTTCATGTAGGAGCTTATAGTATAACACCCAAAAAATTGAAAATGCAAACTCTCTAATATCAAAGATTAGAACTGGGTAACACTTCTCTGAAAAGGAACCCCAAGCTTGAAATCTGTTTTCTGGCCAAGCCAGAGTGTGAGGATATTATATGTCTCAGATTTCCTGGGACATCTAATACCTTAGATTATTCCCCATGTTATTTCTAGTTTAGCATTCTTGTTTCTTGAAACAAACAAATTCCTTGTATATGTCAATATCCCACTCCAAAAGTATTGCTCTGATTCATTATGGCATGGATAATCTTGCTATCTTGAAGGTTATAGTAACAGGATATAAGTTCTGACAGGTTCAACCAATCTGGAAGACACTAGAAGATCAGGGAGACAGGGGCAATGTAGAACTTGGAAAGGTGTCATATAGATGGTAGAAAAAGGAGATCAAGGATTTCAAGATGTGGAGTATCATAGTAAAACATTCCAGGCATGGGGGACAGCCAATGCAAACAACAGGGGGAGAATTGAATTGTCACCATCTATTGTCAAGGGTCAGGCTTCTATACCCCTACCAGCTGTCTCCTCACTGTGAGACTTGCTCTCCAGCCATTATTACTCATTTCTCCCTCCTCACCAAACATAGATTGCACCCCTGGGTGGGATTTTCCTGCTCTGATAGGGGAGCTTGCCTTATTTTGTCTATGGTAAATAGCAACAGTTACTGTTTCAGTCAGAAACACTGAGGGTCTTCTCTTCAGAGACTGTTTTTTTTGACTAGGTAAAACAGGCCATTCTTTGCCCCATCTCTTGCCTAGCCTTAGTCACTGAGTGGGTGTTGCCTTTCAAACTGAAACCCAGGAAAGACCTTAGTTTAAAAAGGCCCCCATCAGTGGACATCTCCAGGTGTCCTCATCTATATCCTGCCTCTGGACCCAGATGGCTCCAAAGGAGAAAATGAGACTGGTGGTTGTATATAGCCATACCTAACATAAATCCAATTCACTTGCAAGTCATGGCATCACCTTTCCGACATCATAGTCTTCTTTAGGAATGAAGGGCAAACAACCACAGCTATCTCCAAAATTACCATTGCTTTCTTTTTTTAAATTAAATTTTATGTTTATTTTTAATTTACATCATTCATTTCCACAAGATTTTGAGTTACAAGTTTTCTCCCCATCTTTCCCCTACTCACCACCCCAAAACAGTGATTCCACTGTATACCCCCTTCCCCCATCTGCTCTCTCCTATATCCTCCCCCCATGCCACCTCTGACTTTCCAGTAGGGCAAGGTGGATCTCCATACCCCAGTGCCTGTATATCTTATTTCCCAGATGCATGTAAAGAAAAAAATAATGTATTTTTTTAAACATTTGGTTTTAAAACTTTGAATTCCAGATTCTTTCCCTTCCTCCCTTGTCACCCGCCCTTACTGGGATGATAAGCAATTCAATATAGTTTGTACATGTGTAGCTACACAAAACATTTCCATAGTGGATGTATTGTTAAAGATGGACTATATTTCCCTCCATCCTATCCTGCCCCCCACTTGTTCTATTCTCCACTTTGATCCTGTCCCTTTTCAAAAGAGGGTGCTTCCAGCTTCCCTTCCCCACCCAGCCTGCCCTCCCTTCTATTATCCCCCCTCTCATCCCTTTCCCCCACTCTCCTGTAGGGTAAGATACCCTATTGTGTATGTCATTCTCTTCCTAAGCCAAATTCAATGAGAGTAAGGTTGACTCATTCCTTTTTGCCATCCTGTTCTTCCCCTCCAATGTAACCATTTTCCCTTGCCTCTTCTATATGAGATAGTCTACCCATTCTGTCTCTCCCTATCTCCTCTCATTATATTCCTCTCTCACCTCTCAATTTCACATTTTAAGTATCATCCCTTCCTATTCAAATGGTCCTGTGCCCTCTATGTATACCTGTACATATATATATATATATATATATATATATATATATAGATATATAGATATACACACACTGACATATGCATTCATACGCCCATATACCCTCTTATATAGACATATGTATGTCTATATAGGAGGGTATATATATACACACATACAAACACGCTATATTATATCTATATATGTCTATATATATGTATACATATATATATATATTCCCTTCAACTAATCTCATACTGAGAAAAATTTCATAAGTTACAATTATCATTTTTCTATGTAGAAATGTTAATAGTTCAACTTTGATAAGTTCCTTATTGTTTCTTTTCCCTGTTTACCTTCTCATGCTTCTCTTGCTTCTTTTATCTGAATGTCAAATTTTCTATGCAATTCAGTTTTTTTCTTCAAGAATGCTTGAAAGTCCTCTCTTCCACTGAATGACCATATTTTCCCCTGAAACATGATACTCAGTTTTGCTGGGTAGGTGATTCTTGGTTTTAATCTCAGCTCCTTTGACCTCTGGGATATCATATACCAAGCCCTTTGATCCCTCAGTGCAGAAGCTGCCAGATTTGGGATCTTTTTAAGAGAATATTGGTTGATTTTTTCAACCTCTATTTTGCTCTCTGGTTCTAAAACATAAGAGCAATTTTCCTTGAGAATTTCTTGAAGGATGATTTCTAGGTTCTTTTTTTTGATCATGGCTTTCAGGTAGTCCAATAATTTTTAAATGATCTCTCCTGGATCTGTTTTCCAGGTCAGTGGATTTTCCAATGCGGTATTTCACATTGCCTTCTATTTTTTCCATTTGTTTGGATCTGTTAAATAGTATCTTGATTTCTCATAAAGTCACTAGCTTCCATTTGCTCCAATCTAATTCTGAAGGAATGATTCTCTTCAGTGAACTTTTGAGATTTTTTTTTCCATCTGGCAAATTCAGATTTTTAAGGCATTCATTCCTCATTGGCTTTTTGAGCCTCTTTTGACATTTGAGTTAGTCTATTTTTAAGGTGTTATTTTCTTCAGTCAGGTTGTTGACTCTCTTTTCATGATTTTCTTGAATCATTCTCATTTCTCTTCCCAATTTTTCCTCGACTTCTCTTATTTGGTTTTCAAAATCCTTCTTAAGCTCCTCTATGGCTTTTAATCAGTTCATATTTTTCTTGGAAACTTTTGGTGCAGGAGTTCTGGCTTTGTTGTCTTCCTCCTGTTCCATGCTTTGATCTTTTTGTTCCCAAAAAAAGGAATCCAAAGTAGGATTGCTGTGCTTGCTTTTCTTCCTTTGCTTGCTCATGTTGCCACTCAATTACTTAACTTTTGAGCTTTTTGCCACAGTAGAACTCTGCTTCCAGAGAGGAGAGCTTTGTCCCAAATCTCTGGGGTTTTCATAGCTGCCAGAGATATTGGCTGCCCTCTCAGAAGCCTCCACTGGCTTTGGCACACTGGTCACGCACCCCAGGACCTCCACCTTAGACAGTAATCCAGATCCAAGCAGGTTAAAGCAAGAGTGACTACCCCTCAGACTGGTGGCTGGGTGCCCCTATAATCTGCAGTCCAGGAGCTGTGAAGCAGCTATGCTGAGGTGGCTGCCATGCCTCAGTCACTTCTGCCACTGGGGGCAGAGGCCAGACCGCACTCCTGGACCCCCTGTTCCTGCAAAGTTCATACTGAACTCTCACTTTGTCTTTGCATTTATGGGTTGATAATTATGGAAACTGCCACAGTTCCTGGTGATCCACTCTCCTGAAGTCCCTCCAGCTGGCTGCTCAGGCCACCCTGAGGCTAACCCTGCAGGCTCATGCAGGGCTGGGCTCGGCTCCCAGTGCTGCAATGGACCCTTTCTGCTAGCCTGCTGGGCTGTCTTCAGCAGGATATTTGTTCCTCTCTGTCACTTTGTAGGTTCTGTACCCCTAAAGTTTATTTGTAGGTCATTTTTATATGTATTTGAGGTAGTTATAGGGGGATCACACGGAGTTTTCCTGCTTCTATGCCACCATCTTGGCTCCACCACGATTTGAGTACATTGCTTTCTTGATAGTTAAATCCAATAACTTTTTCTCAATCCTCATCCTTCTTAACTTCTTTCCTGTATTTGACATGGTTGAGGACTTTTCTCTACATACATTCTCTCAAAAAAAAAATCTCATTCTGAATTCAAAAAGCACCAAATAATATGAGAATCTTTCTATATAAAGTAAAACAAAATGGATTTTACATAAAACTGCAAATCTGTTATTTATAACTTACTTAGCCCTCCCTTTTTTTAGTATATACCAAAATTAAGTTTAGATTTTGAAACTGTCTTTGTCTGTGTTTCCTTCTATTCTCTTCTGTGCATTAAAAAACAAAAACAAAAACAATTTTTCGATGACCTGCTTTAACTTCTTTTTTTTTTTTGTTTGGACAATTCTACTCCTAACTATCTTTTCCCTATACCCCCTAAATTCCCATATTGTCTCTGTTTGAAAAATTGTCTTATTCTGCATCTTGAGTCCATTGCCCTTCTGTTCAAGATGTAGACAGCATGCCTCATCATCATCTCTCTGGAATCATGATTGGTTGTTACCTTGATAACAGTTCTTAAGTTTTTTAAAGTTGGTTTTCTTTAGAATATTGTTGTTCTATAAATTATTTTTTGGGTTCTATTCTCTTGACCCTTGAATCCATTTGTAAGAGTCTTCCCAGGTTTCTCTGAAATTATCCCTCTTGTCATTTCTGATGGTCCTATAATATTGGATTATATTCTTACACTATAATTTGTTCAGCTATTCCCCTATGGATGGTCATCCCTACTAGTTTTCCTTGGATTGCTATAACAAAAAAAAAATTACTCAAAATATTTTTGTATCTGTGTATCTTTTTCCTCTTTCTTTGATCAATTTGCCCTAATTGTACTATTTCTGGGTCATTGTTTAATGACTTTTGGGGCATAAATCCAAATTGCTTTCTACATTGTCTTGATCAATTCTCAACTCCACCAATAGTGACTTTATGTGGTTGTTTTCTGATAGATCCCCTAATAATTGTAATTTTTCATTTTTACTTTATTTGTTGGGCATGAAATGGAGCCTCCAAATTATTTTAATTTGTTAATTTTCTGATTTGAGAAATTTTTTACATTACTGTTAGTAGTTCAGATATATTCTTTTGATAATTTATCTATTAAATATTGGCTCTCACTTTTATATATTTGAATCAATACTTTATATATCTGGAATATAATATCTGTATCAGAGGAACTTATTGCAAATATTTTTTCCAGTTATTTGTTATCCTTCTAATTTTAATTCTGCTGGTTTTCTTTGTATCCTAGACACAGATATATTATCCTTTCCAGGTTTTCATGACTCTGCTTAATCCTTCCCTTACCTGTCTGGCTTCTCCTCTCTTTGTGGGATCTCTTTATCCATGCCTCACTGACTAATTGGGCATGTTTCCCAAGGCTCTCTCCTAGGCCTGTTTCTCTTTTCTCTTCATACTTTCACTTGATGATCTTATCACTTCTGATAGGCTTAATTATGATCTCTATGTAGTTAATTCCAAGATCTGTACATACATCCTATACTAATAACTCTTCTGAGTTATAGTTCACATCACTAGTTGCTTTTTTAGCCTTGATATTCTGAAAGAGTCTCAAACACAGCATTCCCGAGACAGAACTTATTTTCCCCCTTTCCTCCTCTTTTTAAGTGTATTATTACTCTTGAGGGCACTACCATACTTCTAATCACACATCTTGACCTTCAAAACTGGATCATTCTATATATCTAATCAGTTGCTAAATTTTTTCATTTCTTTCTCTACAATGTCTCTCAAAAGCATCCCTTTGTCTCCACACCCATAGACACAATCCAAGTTCAGGACATTATCACCTGTTACCTGAAGTATTACAATAGCCTATTTCTTGGAATCTCTTTTGTCAAGCCCCTTTATACTCTAGCATAGGTTCCCAAAGTGGGATATACTGTCCCCTGGGAGGAAGTTGGAATGATCCACTGGGGTGGTAGTAGCCTTGGGTGCAATTGGAGAACATTGAATAAAAGTAATGGTGCAATGGAAGCTTAAGGAAAGAAGAGAAGAGACTTTTGAAAAACTTTGTACACATTTCATCTGTCATGTAGCAGATTTAAAGTCAAAGTGATCACATTATTTTCTAAATAAACACACAAAATTCAAGTTGTAACTGATCAGTGTTCAAGTCTGCTGACAGATCTTAACAAGCAAGTATTGGCAGGTGAGGGTGTTGCACATTATCAGGAAGTCCAGCATGCATTAACTGGAATATGTGTGCATAATGACTTGTTTATAGTACAGTATCATACAGTTACATGGTACAATATTGCATCATCAAAATTTCAATGAAGAAAAATTACTACAAATTAGAATAAATTATTAAATTTAAGATTCACAATTAAAACATATTTTATGTTTTTATAAAATGACACAAATTTAAAAAAAAAATCCTGTTAAAGGGTTAGAGAAAGTAGATTTTTGTGGGAGTTCTAAGTAATTTTTTTTGAAAAGGGTGTGGCATGCCAAATAAGTTTGGGAATCTCTGCTCCAACCCACTCTTCACACAGAGATTGAAGTGATTTTCTTCAAGCATAGCATCTACACTATAGCATCTCAATAAATGCCAATGACTCCTATTAACTCTAGGATCAAATATAAATGTTTGGTCTTTGATGTTCTTTATAACCTGCCTCCTTCTTATTTTTCCATCTTCTTCAATGTTACTCCCTTCCCTGCTGTCTTACTTTCCATTCTTTACACACAGAGCTCTATCTGCTGTTAGCATACATTTGTACTGGCTGCCACCGTGCCCAGAATGGTTTTTTACCGCTTAAAGAGTCTCAGATTCTTTTAGCACTCAGTACCAATGTTCCGTCTCCTCCAGGAGGCCTTTTCAGGTTTCCCCAGTTACAAATGCCTTCCCCTCTACTTATACTCTGCATGAATCTTGGACAAGCTTACACAATTTAAGTACGTGGTCTTGGAATAAAGGCTCCCTTAGGTCAGAGGCTGCTTTTGGCTCTTTTTCAAATCCTCTGGATTTAGCACAGCGCCTGACACAAAGCAAATGTTTATTGATTAGCTGACTGAACTGTGCAAGTGGGTGTGTGAGTGAAGAAAAGGTGATGTATCCAGGTACTGCATTGTTGTGGAGGTAGAAACAATAGAATTTGGCAACTGCCTCCCTTCAAGATACACCAGACACTCCCATGCAATAGTGGGAGACAGCCTTCTTTATACAAATAAGGTATTGCACTTAGAAAAAAGAAAGAAAGGGACAGGCCTGCTAGGTGGTACAGAGGCTTAGAGCATTGGGTTTGGAATAAGAAAGGCTCATATTTCTGAGTTCACATCTGGCCTCAAGACACTTACTAGCTGTGCGACCCTGGGCAAATCACTTAACCCTGTTTGCCTCAATTTCCTCATCTGGAAAAGGAAATGGCAAATCACTTCAGTGTCTTTGCCAAGAAAACCTTAAATTGATTCATGAAGAGTCAGACATGACTGAAAAGACTGAAAATGTATTCAGGCACTGTGCTAAGTGCTGGAAATACACATAAGAAAAAAGACAGTCCCTACCCTCAAGAAACTTACTGTCTAATGGGGAAGACAACACACAAAAGAAAACTTGAGGGGTGGGAGGATTAGAGCTGTATAAAATTAGAAATCTTATCAAGAAGTGGTAGGTTCTCGATAACTAGAATGATGTGTTTTTATTTAGATTATTTAGATCAGAGTTGAAACTCTGATTTTCCTTCCAACTCTGAGATTTTGTGACTGAAGTTTAGCCAACATGCTTGGTTTACCTTCTAGTCTCTAGGTAGGTCATGCTTAAGGGATCAGGCATTCCATGCTACCCAAAAGTCAAATCTGTGATGTAGTCAAAAGAACATTGGAAATGCTCAGTCAGAAAAAATAAATGAGTCCAAGCTCTCACATTTAATCATGTTTAAATTTGGTGGGGAATAGGACTTCTTTGTCCTGTCGTGCATATTCAACCTGCAGCCCCCACTGTTCCCTTTTCCTGCCTAATCTTCACTTTATGGGAGGAAGAGGAGTACTGAAGCCTTCCTTTTGAGCATCTGATTGCCTCCCTGTTATCTCATGCTACCTCTACCTCTGGCCTAAATTCCATCCTCTATCTAGAAAAATGGTGCCATCCACTCAATGATCAAAATTCTCACATCTTGTCATATCCTTATTATCTCAGTGATTCTGAACTCCCCTAGATCATATTCTAAGCTCCATTTCCTCTCACATCCACCAATTCCTTATTCTCATCCCTCTAAACTCTCCCACTCTATTTTTTTTGTCTTGTTTAGTTTTAAAATCTAATCATGTTTTCCCTTATTTTCTCCATGTTCTCAATTTCTTCTCCGTCCAGCTTCTGTTATCTATAGCTGTTCTTCCCGCAAAAAAAAAAAAAAAAAACATTTTCTTATCTCTTAACCCAAGATCTTATTTTCTTGTCTATATCCTGTCCTTCAATTGCCTTTCTCCAGTTCGAGATATTAGGAAATTTTTCTGCTTTCCTCTTCCAAGGGTAAGATTTTGTGGTCCCTGTGTCCCTGAAATTGGAAATAGGAGTCACAGAGAAGCCTCAGATCAGAAAAAGAGCCTCAGAAACAGAAAAGTTTCTCAACCATTTGGTATATTTTGAAGATGCTAAGGTCATGGACAAACAGGTCTGAGCAGTTGGGCAGTAACGAACAGATTCCACAGACACAGCTTGTCACCATCTCCTCTCATCCCTACTTTTGGGAGACTTTCAGGATCTATATTTTCTCAAAGCTTTTAAACAGGTAAGCTTTACAGAGCTTAAGCCCACCACTGTAGTCATTCATTTTATGATGATGATGATGATAATAATAATAATAATAATAAATAATTGTAACAGCTAACTTTGATATAGTACTTAATATGTGCCAGGCACTATGCTAAATACTTTGTAATTATTTTCACACTTGAGCCTCACAACAAACCTGGGTAGGTTCTCTTTTATCCCCCTTGTACAGATGAGGGAGCTGAGGCAAACAGAGGTTAAATGACTTGCCCAGGGTCACACAGCTAGTAAGTGTTTAAGACTTGATTTGAACTCAAATCTTTCTGACTTCAGGCCCAACACTTCCCACTTCCCAAGAGAAACTCAGATGGTTACAAGGTTGTATAAGTATATCCCTGTAGTTCAACTATTCAAGAAAGATTATTAAATAGCTTTTAATTCACAACTTCTCACAACAGCAAAGTATCTGAGGTCAGATTTCACTTGAGATCTTCCTAACTCTAAACCTGATGCTCTAACCACTATACAACCTAGCTATTCCAATATGATGGAATAGTATAAGCAGATAAAGTTGAGAATCTTCCTTAAGACTTTCATTTGCATCTTCAGGTCATTTTCTTTGGACCAGTTAGAAATAAGTGGTCCTACTTCTTACTTTTTTTCATTCTGGTTTCCCTAAAGCTTAGATAGATACTGCTTCTTGGCTTCACATCCCTGGTGCTCAGCTATCAGCTCTAAGGAGTAGGAAAGAAAAACACTGGCAAATGGCCATCCAACTCCTTCTGGAAGGCTTCCAATGAGAGGACATTCACCTATTCTCCATGTCTGGGCAGTTATGTCATTAGGAAGTTTTTCCTCATGTCTTAAATTTTCCTCTTTGTAACTTCTACACCATTGTTCCTGGTTCTTTTTTCAAGGACAAGTCCAGTCCTTCTTCCACAAGATAGCTCTTCAAATACTTGGAAACAGCTTTCATGTTTTCTCCCTTTCCTTCACTCTTCTCCAGACTATCTCCACTTATTTTTTTCTTTCTTTTAGTCAATTCTCATGTTGCAGAGTCATAATCTTTGTTGCTCTCCCTCCTCTGGGAACTCTTCAGTTTATCAATGCCTTTTTTCAAATAGTAATACTCTGTACTGAAGGCAACACACACACACATTCTACAAATAAATTTTTGTGACTGTATGGGAGTTACTTTAAACATATGGATGTAGTCTAAACATTTATGTGATATTAAAATACTCAGAACTAGACTTTTTATTTGGTATCTGGTAAATGTAACTATTTTGTGCAAGAACTATTGTATTATTATGTACATTGGCTCCCAAATGATAAAAAATAAAAACAGAAATTAAGAAATGAAGCTTACAGGAGATTATTAGCAAGGTGATATCAATGACCAATTTTTCTGTCCCTAGGTTCCTATTATCTCACTTACCATGCCATAATAATCTTTTCCCTCCAACTGAATTATTTTATTTTTTTTTAAAGCAATCGGGGTTAAGTAACTTGCTCAAGGTTACACGGCCAGTTATTTCTGGGTGTGGTACTGAGTATCTGAGCCTGGATTTGATCCAGGTCATCCCAACACTGGAGCCGGTGCTCTTACTTGCTGAGCCACTTGGCCGCCCCTAAGCAATTGGGGTTAAGTAACTTGCTCAAGGTTACACAGCCAGGTGTTTCTGGGTGGGTGCTAAGTGTCTGAGCCCGGGATTCGATCTCCAGGTCTTCTCAACACTGGAGCTGGTGCTCTTACTCGCTGTGCTACCTGGCCGCCCCCAACTGAATTAATTCAATGCTAATTTCAGATTGAGGAAAAAGCTTACCATTGAAACAGAAGGAGGATGGCAGTGGAAAAAAATGACTGCAATATAAGTGTTGTGGTTCTTATCTGTCCACTTATTTTTCTTGAAATATAACAGTTGAGATAACTTTTTAGATTATTTCTGATTTACTTCATTTCATTATTATTATTGGTTTATTTTTGGAGGGGGGAAGGTAAGACAATTCGGTTTAAGTGACTTGCCCAAGGTCACACGACTAGTAAATGTTAAGTGTCTGAGGCCGGATTTGAACTCAGGTCCTCCTGACTCCAGGGCCAGTGCTCTATTCACTCGCTACCTAGCTGCTCCAATTTGATTTGTTTTAAAAGGAACATATCCCTTTGCTATCAAGGTGAGTATTCAAAAAACTGAGTGAAAAATATAAAAGCTAATTCATGTAGAAGTCATTATTTTTAAGGGGTGCCAAATGTCTTTCAGGCCAAAAATATCTTCCCTCATTGGCCAAGGATTCACACTATTGACCTTGTTCCTTAAGGACCTTTGGGAAATATGTGCATTTTAACCAAACATTGGTTAACCCAGTTCCCTGGGAGGAGTAATCTGATTGATCTGTTGCTTTCCATTATCACCCAAAAGAGATCAGGGACCCAAGGGAATTATATGTGTGATAAGTTACTTTTGTTAGGGGTGAAGAGTAAAACAGATCAAATAAGAGGTTGAAGCATCATCCAAGCCCTTAGTGAGGAGTTCTTAGTCACTAACTATCTGACATTTGACTTTAGGAGAAGGCCTTCCCCCTTTCAATCCAAAATGTTATGATCCTCCAAAAGAGATCGCAAAAAAGCAAATTTTCTCTGCTTTACAATTTTTCCTTGACCTGGCCCTAATTATTCACTAAACCAAGGGGAATATGAGACAAATGATATAGAAAACACAAAAGCATGGATCTCATAAACAAATTTTGTGTACATATACATGTGTGAATGTGTACACACACAAACACACACACACACACACACACATATATATATATATATATATATATATATATATAATTTTTTTCCCTGGTGAAATGGCAGTGATAGTAACAGAGTGGGTAGGAGAGAAGAGAAAACAGTATTAGGAAATGCCTGAAGTCCATACTACCTGATCCCAAATTATGGGCATTTTGAAAAAAAAAAATCTAACAGAGAGGATCCAAAGCTGAGACTCTCTGAGTGAAATACTGTTTCATTTAAGCCTGATTTTTTGTTTGGTGACAAATAACAAAGATCTACTAAGACTTTCAAATAAATAATCATTTGAATTTCCAGGGTTTTAAGCTATTGTTCTCCTCTCCATAGATTCTAGTAAGGACTACAATAAAGATATTTCCTGAGCTAAAAATGCTCAGCAGAAGGGCAGTAGGAATTGAGGACTTTGAGATAAGGCCATTGTTTGAACTGTTAATTAACAGATGTGTCCCAATGAAAAGAAGCTTGAGGCACTAGGGTTTTGTTCTAGCACAGATGAGAGACTTCTTACAGGATAATCTATAATTTACAGGATTTTTCAGACTGGTTTGATAAACTGATGGTTCTTGGCACCTATGGCAAAGGAGAAGGGAAGTCTTTTTTTTTTTAATCAGGCACCATGCCAGTTTAACAGATGGTCAGAAACATATAGAGAAGTTGCCTGTTGTATTTATTATACTTGTAGAGAATGGCTCTTAGTAAAGATGGTAGAAATAGCTTCAACATATTTGGAGCTAAAAACCTTGTTTCTAATATATATATATATGTGTGTGTGTGTGTGTGTTTGTGTATGTATATGTATGTAGTTTCTTCTGGCATTGAAGAGAACACAAAGTTTCAGTGATTGGGCTCAAGAAGACAAATAAGATGATGTTTGTGTGTCAAAAGAAAGCAGAAATTGACATTTTGTTAGAAATATGTCAATAAATAAGATTTGCAACATTTTGTAGGTGGAATTAGTATATGGAAACATAATGGTTAATGCTACCATTTTAATTGTGGGAGATTTTATACAAAAAATGTAAAAAGCATTGAAAAATGGATAACATACATATTAGAGAAATTGATGCACCAGATTACAACTAGCTGAAAGTACACCCTTGACATCTTGCTAGCTCTTATCTCCATACTACATTGTGTTTTTTATCTCCTGTTGGTAGGGCTTTAAGTCTATGACCTGAATGGCCTGGACACTAATCTTTACTAGCTCATCCCTTTGTTCATTGACATAACTATGTTCTTATGAATGACATAAAATATTTGAAAAGAAACAAAAGACTTCATGTTTTACTATATTTTATAAGCAAATATGATTAAAGAGGATAATACAGGTTTCCACAACTGCATGAACACTGGAAATATGCACCGAATTAACTTGATCAGCATTTCTTAGTTTATTTGCAAGAATGCAAAATATTTAAGGACCTACAGAGAGATATATTATTAATTTAGGCTTTTAACAATGACTGGATTAAATGTCAATAAATGCAAATGAGTTTTGGAAAACAAGTTTCATGTGAACCAATATATTTCACAGCTCACAGAGTTAGCACTTAATTGAAGCTGTTCTTATTACGCTCTGGGGCTTCTTGTTAGAGCTTTGACCTACCTACCTTCAAATGATATTGAATAGAACTTCAACATTATTGAATTTTGGGATAAGGCACAAAGGTATTAATATTACGAGTAGCAGCTTGTAGTACAAAATACTTTTCATATGCTAGAAACTGATATTCTGAGAATTAGTGCTAATTTTTAGATCCAAAATGATATTTTCTCCTCCAGACTATTATTTTAAATCATATACTCTAAACTTCCTTTGAATATTAACATATACACAAGTATATATGTGTGTTTATATATATATGTATATATATATATATACATACACATAACAATCTGAAAGAAAAGAAAGATATAAAGCTTATGACTTCTTACAACATGGCATACTGATGTACAATGCTGTAACCAAAGCAGAAACAATTAGCAGAAAGCTCTAGCAGTGCCAAGACTTTCAATTATTAGAGTAGAATCTAGCTGACTAAACATCATAAATTGTACTCATAAAACACAGACAGGGAAAAGACTGCATTTAGCTTTCTGAAGAGTAATCACTACTACCCAGAACTACCTCTATTTTGACAGTTTACATGAATCACTTGTATTTTGTATCATTTAAAAAAAACTGTAAAACTAATTATTTAAAGAATGGCAGTCACAAAATTGTGACAGTGGATGTCAAAATTAATGAAATTTAACACAGACTTGGCAAGGTGTTTAACATATGGTGTTTGCTTCAATTGATAGAACTATGCTATGTTTGGGTCTCATTAACTAAGCTGCAATTGCTAAGGCAGATTTGTATACCTTAGAGAGCAAAGCAAGGGGAAATGAAAGTTATTTGGACTAGTTTGTGTTTCTACACAGTATTAAAAGCACTGCACTGATTAGGTTGGGTACTATGTATTCCAACCTTTCAAGAATTCCAGTTCTCTAAGACATAAATAAGTAGCTAAAATAGATTTCCAAAACCAGTAGATAAACATTTATAGGAAGAGAAAGTTTTTGATCCAATCTAAGCTAATTCAATAAACTTTTCTTAAGTACCTAAAAGGAAGGGCCTGTTCTAGGTGCTGGGAGTACAATTTTTTTTTAAAGTTAGGTTTAGATGGTGGGTGCAGTCATGAAAAATCTGCCCTGAAAGGAGATTATAATCTAATAGTTTTGTGAATTTGTGATTTTACTGAAAAAACAACAGACCCAACACAAAACTGTTGGAAAATTTGATATGCTACATACTCTTAAAAGTAACCACCTGAAAAATTTAAGGATTCAGTCAAACTGACGACCTTATTTTTATACATTCAAACCAACCCAGATGTTTGGATTAACTAAACTTTTTTATAAAAGAAAAAAAATACTCATTTCACTTAAATTGAACATGTGTGTATTCTAAATATCACAACTATCAGTATGAGACTTAATGACTACTTATGCAAGATATTTATATTCTAAGAATTTTTCTATTATTTCTCTTTAAAACAAACAAACAAATACGTGTCATAATAAACACTGAACTCAAGTCAATGAGAATAAACAAGTATAGTTCATGGAAAATTCATTCATCAATATGAAACCCCTAAGTCTTCATGAATGTTATCTTTTTATAAAATATTATGTAAGGATGGGAGGTTCCTAGGAAATGTAATTCACTCTTACTTTTGAGATCAAACAATGATTTCTTATTGAAATCTATAAGCTATTACAATCAACTAAGAAGTCCTTTATTTTAAGCAAATTCGTTGATAGTAGAAATATCAACTGGTCCCTATATTATACCTTGCCATTTCCATACTTCAGTTTTAACTTACACTGAAGATTGTATGTAAGCACTAGAAACAGAACACATATTGATTGTTCAGAATATAGTGGGGGTTATTTATTTCCGACTTTCACTTTGTGAGATATATTGAATTGTTATACCTGTATAAATTTAATTTCCCTGCATTTAATATGTCTTTCTTTTTTAACATTAAAAAAATGTATGGAATATGACTAAAATCAGAATATATACCATGAAAGAATATTTAGTAAATTTAAAATTATAGTAAATACTTATTGTCAGAGCTAAATATTTGTTGTTTATAATAAAGTGTTAAGGCCAACAGAGGAGACATTTTTTCAGTTAATTTTTTTTCTTTTTTTTGCCTTTTGGAGGGCAATTGGGGTTAAGTAACTTGTCCAAGTTTACATGGCTAGTTTTTTGTGTGTGCGTGTTAAGTGTCTGAGGCTGGAACCAAACTCGGGTCCTCCTGACTCCGGGGCTGGCGATTTACTCACTGCACCACCTAGCGGCCCACTTCAGTTAATTTTTTAATATCATCTGGCATACAATCTGTATGTCTGATTACTTTTACCACAAGCAAGGAAAGACACATGTATTAAGAGTTTACAATGAGTTAGGAACTTTGTTAAGTTCTGGAGATACAAATACAAACAAAAATAAAAATATTCCCTGCCCCCAAGGATCTTACATTATAATTGTGTAAAATAACATATAAAAGGAGTTGAAAATGTATGTGTGTGGGTTGTGGGAAGGTACCTCCATAGAGAGTTTTTGGTTTTTTTTTTTTTAAGAAAGGAAAGCATATGCATTTTGATTTCAAGAGATTATAGTTCTCTTTAAAAAAAAAACCCTTAAAATTTTCTGAAGGTTCTGGATTTGCATTTATTAAGGAATACAGACTCTATTTTTACTTCATTTTATTTTAATTTAATTTAATTTTTTTGCCTTTTGGAAGACAATTGTGGTTAAGTAACTTGCCCAAGGTTACAGGGCTAGTTACTTTTTTTTTTTGTATGTGTGTTAAGTGTCTGAGGCCAGAACCGAACTTGGGCGCTCCTGACCCCTGGCCCCAGGAATAAAGACTAACACAACTAGACTGATCTGTTTGTTCTCCCTCATACAAGATTTTTATTTCAACCACTTTCCCTTATGGCTAAAATGCATTCCCTCTTCATATAGCATCCTTGGCTTCCTACAAAGCTCAGTTTATGTGCAATCTCTTACTGTTTTGATGAAAATCCTCATTCAAAATTTAATCAAGAACACAGAGATCTCTTAGGATAAGAACAGGAATTTATTTTTTCCCCCAGAGAAGAGGGCTGTCTTCCCCATGAATGATCATGAGGAAGAGGCACATTACAAAAGGCAGAACAAGAATTTATACCCTAAGGCAGTCAAACTCCCTTCCCCTGGCTGTCCCTTCTCCCATCAGCTGAGAAGTGGGCTCAAGTCTTGAAAATCTTCCCCAAAGGCAAATAACAAGGAAATGGGGAATGACCAATTCAAAAGACTCCTAAAAAGGTATTGCTGCTGATTGACAGCAGAAGTGAAGAGGTGGGGGAGGGGAGAGGGAAGTTAACAATCCAAGACTGTCTGAGAAGTTTTAATTTCCCCCTAGACACTATTGACAACCTATTTTTGATTCTGCCAGTTGCTAGAGTCCCTTTGAAAGCACTAAGAATGATGTTATTTTAAAACTATTTATAAATACTAACTTTATTGTTGGGATATTAAATGTGACATCTTTGTCTAGAGACCTACATGTGGACATGCTAGTAGAGGAACTGAAGAATGTCATTTGACATTTTCACTACATTAAATTAGAAGAAAAAGAAAAGTTAGTAAGTAGGACAGTTTACAAGTCTTCCTCAGAGAGGGTCATAAAGAAGCTGCTGGGTTGGTTTTATTGTGGATCCAGAGGAAATAAGAAATATCATTCCTTTGGCCACTTTGTGACATAATAGTACAGTGAACACAATAAGTATTTGCAGAATTATCACCATGAAGATAATTGGAGTTTAGAGCTTAAAAATAGGATAGGGTAGAAAAATTCTATAAAGAATTCAATAAAACCCTTCAAATTAATCACTACATACTTTAATACTGGGCAGCTAGGTGTTACAGGGGATAGGGTGCTGAGCCTGGAGTCAGGAGGACCTGATTTCAAAACTGGCCTCAGACTTACTAGCTATGTAACCCTGGGCAAGTCACTCAACCCTGCTGACCTCAGTTCTTCATCTGTAAAATGAACTGGAGAAGGAAGTGGCAAGCTGCTCTAGGATCTTTTCCAAGAAAACCCCCAAAAGGGTAACATACAGTTGCATCCAACTGAAACAACTCAACAACAAAACCTTAAATACTATGACTTTAATGTAAAGATGGATGTGGAGAAAGTATGTTTCAAGAATTATATAAATAATACATCCAAAACACCTCATACCTGAATATTATGAATATTTCTTCAAGAAAAGAGTTGGAAGCAAGCACCAAATTATAACATATTCATAAAAATGAAATTGACTATATTCTTAGAGGAAACAGATGGTTACAAGTGTGGGAGACATTTCTAAATCATCTGGCTGTGTACAAACAGACCCATAAACTTGTTAATGTAAACATTAAACTGATGCCAAATAAGGGGGAAAAAAACCCAAATCAGAATAAATATATGGCATTTAATTAAAGGACCCTATCTGACCTATTTAAAAAAAGAGTGACTGCTGAAAAGGAAATGGATAAAACAACAGACATTGACCAAAAAAAATCAACAAATCAATATTTCTAAATTTTTTTTTGTAAAAACCTGGACTTTCAGCCAGATCATTTGAGAGCCCTTAAGGATGATTCAAAAAGAAAAAAAGACCAAAAAATGAAAATGATTTGTAAAGATTTCTTTGACAAATGTTTTCATCTATCAATGACAGCTGAGTCACCTCATTTGTCCTCAAAGATGAGAAATAAAGTTGGATTAGAACAAGTATACCAAAAGGACATCCATAATGGAGGATCCAGAATGTTGAGGGGGTTAAAGGATCATATCTCAAGATACCTGGAAGAAGAAGGGATAGAAAATACTTGGAAAACATCATAGACATTATTACAAAAAAAGAAATATCAACAACCACTGACGTATTCTTTTCCTATCTCTATAAAATATTTATTAAAACAAATCTATAGATAATTTGAAAGCATCTTTGATGAGGTATTATAAGGAAACAGGATGACTTTCACAAATGATGTTTTCTAGCAGATAAGATCTTGAATAAGCCACAACTATGAAAAAAGTGAAGAAAATTAAAAATCCCACTCTTTATTTTTTTTTTGACTAGAAAAAGCATTTGATTCAGTAGGAAAAACTGCTTCCTTACAAGCCCTCATGCATATGTCAAAAAATCCCAAAAGATTCTTTTAAGAATGTTAACAACATAGAAACTTTATTCAATGATCCTCTTGTACTGAAAATTAAGCAAACCATAAAACAAGGAAGAGTATGAGAACTTTTTAAAAATGTTTGTAACAGCCATTGAGACTTTCCAGGGCAAAACTGACATGTGAGAGGAATTCTCTAGAGATGGTAAGGTGAGCAAATTGTTTCTATTTCTAGACAGTGTTGATTGTATAAAGCCTCATAATTTTGAAGAGCCATCTAAGAGAAATTGTAAGTACTCAGAAGTTCAGTCTAGCACCTACATAGAGAAGTAATTAAATAGTTTCATTTATTCCTCCTTTCACTTCCTGCTGAACAGAAAATGAGCCCATGAAACTTCAAGAGATCATAATATTTGCATTTCCCATCAGGCTGGCCTCCCAAGAGCAACACTGGACCGAGGACAAACTTAGACACATTGAAAAAAGGCAATGTCAGGGAGTGTGGCCATTGGGGCAGAGCAATGTAGCTATAGATTCTACAAGGGTACTGACACTTGAAGTCTAGGGTAGAGCTATACTCACCTAAGAGGAATTTCAAAAGGATTTCACAAAGGAAGAAAAATACTGTCAACAACCAGGAGCTGTGAATTACCCTTTTACAATACATGTTCTCTAAGTTTTAGCCTATTTTCCCCATATCTTTTTGTGTGGGACAGTGTCTTAGATTTGGAGGATTTTTTTTTAGTAACTCTTCTTACTAACTTGAATTTCTAAATAGCCCTTTCTAAAGGCTAATTAAATTTGTCTAGCTGGTAATCAGTGAGAAGCACACCAGATGGGGGTTCATGAGTATGGGAATCCCCACATGGTTACCTCTAATAACCCAAAGGCGATTAGTCAGGCACCCTCTTGGAACCTAGCCTGCAAGAAGAGAGTGAATTGGGGGGTGGCCAGATGGCTCAGCGAGTAAGAGCACCAGCCCCAGTGTTGGGATGACCTGGGGATCAAATCCCAGCTCAGATACTTAGCACCATACCCAGAAATAACTGGCCATGTAACTTTGAGCAAGTTACTTAACCCCAATTGCTTAAAAAAAAAAAAAAGAAAAGAAGAGAGTGAGTTGAGAGAGTGAGTCCAATAGGGTTGTTTCATACAGATCCATAGTCAAATAATAACCTATCTATATCTCCATAAAATTTTGCACTCAGGAAAACATTATGTAGCAGTTTTGTTGAAATTAGTAGCTGTAGTGTACATATAATAATACTGCCAAAATGAATGATATTAATGGGGAAGGGCATAAACATTTATTAAGTCCCACTCGGTGCCAGGCATTGTGCTAGGTGCTTTATAAATATTAGTTCACTTTAGTCTCACAGTAGCCACGGGAGATAGGAAGTATTATCCCCATTTTGCAGTTGAGGAAACTGTGGCAGACAGTGGTTTTGTCACTTGCTTAGGTTCACACAGGTGGTTTTGAATGGAAGTTGGTTTTGAACTCAGGTCTTCTTAACTCTGGGGCCAGAGCTTTATCCACTGCACCATCTTACTACTTTTAGTCAGGAATAATGAATCATCATAAACATGTAAATTAAAGTATATTCTAAATTTTGAAGTATTATTGTTGAATTTCACATATTTGTATATTGCTGCTCCTCTAGGCAATGATCAGTGAATATTTAGCTTTTACCCTTGCACATAATGAGGCACAATAGATTTTTTAAAAATGGATGTGTTAATGAAAATATGCATTCTCAAATCAACAATTATTTTTCATAACACAAGGATAAACTTTAGTTCATTAATTTTCATAGTTTCTTCTTTTTTATTTTTATTTTTCTTTTTTAAGCAATCGGGGTTAAGTAACTTGCTCAAGGTTACGCGGCCAGTTATTTCTGGGTGTGGTGCTGAGTATCTGAGCCCAGATTTGATCCCCAGGTCACCCTGACACTGGAGCCGGTGCTCTTACTCACTGTGCTACCTGGCCGCCCCCATAGTTTCTTCTTAAGATACAATTGTCTTTTATCTTTTCATACCCATATATTTTCACGATACCAATATTCTCATGTTTTTGTTAGCATATATTACTTTGTTAGATTAACTATCTGCTATCTCTTTTTTTGTGAATTTATTAAACGTTCTTTCTTGTTTTGTTTTCGATCATTTGTTATGTCTTACATACGATATCCTTCCCTTGGATAGTTATAATAAGCTTTTGGGGATGGGAAATGTGATGAGCAAGAGGAGGAGGGCCCTGGTCATCCAAAACACAGCACAAGGTAACCAAAGGTAAAGGTGGAGTGGAAGACAATCAAATGGGGCGGCCAGGTGGCTCAGCGAGTAAGAGCACCGGCTCCAGTGTTGGGACGACCTGGAGATCGAATCCCGGGCTCAGACACTTAGCACCCACCCAGAAACACCTGGCCGTGTAACCTTGAGCAAGTTACTTAACCCCAATTGCTTAGGGGCGGCCAGGTGGCTCAGTGAGTAAGAGCACCAGCCCCAGAGTTGGGATGACCTGGATCAAATCCGGGCTCAGATACTCAGCACCACACCCAGAAATAACTGGCCGCGTAACCTTGAGCAAGTTACTTAACCCTGATTGCTTAAAAAAAAAAAAAGACAATCAAATGGAAGAAGATAGGCATTGAAAGTAAGCTGAAGGTACCCAACAATTTTTGTTTAAGACCATTTTTTTATTTAGCAGCCTTATTGTTGATAGTTATATAAAGGTTATATTTATTGCCCTTTGGGCAGGATGAAATCTCTGCAACTCCTAACCCAGAAATACATGCCTAATATTTCCCACCAAATCAGAGGATGAGACTCAATAAATGGGAATGGAATTCAAATAATTTATTTTTGTTACAGTGGAACTACTTCATTTCCATTTCCATTATTTCCTTAAGTAAAATGTGTTCTTTAATAAGTTAATTGAGTCATCCAATTCACTTTTTTCCCTTATAATATTCCTCTTAAGACAAATGGTTAACACTATAGAATCCAAAGTAAATGATTTGGGCATTACAGACAAATATAAGATGTAGGGGAAAATTATGGAAAGTGGCTTTCAAATAAATGAGATTAGAGCTGTGAGAGATGGTGAATTCTCTCTAAGTTTTTCAAGCTCAAACTGGAAGATTATTTGTTAGGTAAATTTTAATAGAAATTCCTTTTGGTTATGGGTTGGACTAGATGGATATTGAGGTGCCTTTTAATTTTAAAATTCTGTGAAAATAGCTCAGTTCTACAAAAATATGATAACCAAAAAAGTTTACTTAATTTAAAGAAGAAATGAAATTTTTGTTCTGTTCTGAAATTAAAAAAAAATTAGTTAGCTAAATAAATTCACAAGATATAAAAGAGAATATAATAGGTTCTCATAATGTGCTAGCTAGATTTTTTCATCTGACTTTTTTAAAAATAATACTCAATTCCATGACAGCTTTAGATTTAGCTAAAAAATAAATAGAATATAGATAGAATAGAAATAAATAGAAGGGTAATTATGATAATTGACTTTTCAAAATCTTCAATACTTGAGGATTTATAGACTCAATACTGCTTTTCAATTGTTTATATTTTTCATACATATTTACTCTTTAATTTTGTAAGGAATTATCCATTGTTAATGCTGTTTGTCTCATGAGAATGATTTAATGAGGACATGATTGCTAAAAATAAATGAATGTTTCTCATTCACTTTGGATCTCTGCAATTTATGTGGGTTCAGATTAAATCATATGAACAAGTGCTTTTTTTTTTAGGGAGGTGGAGCACATGGGTGTGATGTAACACGAGGAGAATGAAAGTCAATAAAAGAGTAGCCAGTGACCATATTTTGCTCATTTATGAAGAAAAGAAATTAATCTGGAGGTCCTAGAAATACTCAGATATTATAGGGATATGCTATATCACTCGACAGCATTTTCCCCAAGGTGACCTACAGTATATATTGTGTTGCTCATTTCTACTTGCCAAAGAAAAAAAAATTCACAATTTATCCCCAGTTGATAAAAATTGAATAGGCTAAGTTAATAGTATATAAGAATATAAGTCCATGGATATTCATAGTAGGTATGGGAGGAGGATACAACCTTGGATTGGCCTTAGGAACAAAAAGGGAATAAGAAAGATGGGAAAGCCTTAGGAAAAGCCATGATATTGTACTCCAAGTGTGGAGAAGCCTCCAAATCATGAGTCTCTAGGATATCTAATGATCTCAGAATGAAATGTCATAACCATCCATTATTGTTGACTGAATGCTGCCATTCTCCCTTCACCCCCCATGCAGGGCAAAACACTTGGTTGTATGGTAGACATTCCTTTTGGGGAGATGGATAGTGCCCTCTGTTTCCTTCATAGTCACCAGGCACTTTTAGGTTATATTATAATTTCTACTCATTCTGTTGCTGCTACACTTTGGAAAAATGTAATCTATGCATAGAAAACTTAGTCACTTAAGGGATAATTGGAAGAAGGTCCAGAGGCAAGGAAAGGCAAAAAAAAGTCCCCTTGGAAAAAATAACATAAAATTTACCTAATTACAGAGGACTCTGAATGAGAGTGAGCTATTAAAATGTTGACACTTTGCTTATAATTAATAATGATAATACATATATTTTGTAGTTATAGAAGTAACAAAAAATTTACTTTAAAGAATTTGAATATTCTCTTTTGAAAGTAAGGAAGCACACAATTTGAAATTAAAACAGTTGACTTTGATTTACTTGTTAAAAGAATTTTATCTCCAAACTTAGAGATGGAGCATCTATTAAATCCTGAAGGGAAATATTAAATTTCATAGTTTTATTAGGATCTATTTTTATTATTTTGATGCAATGTTCCTAGTGATTCATTAAATTATCAAGTTTAACGCAAGGCCATTGTTTCAAATTCCATTCATTTCTATTCATAAAACGGAATCGTAGGAAATAAATATTCCATCATGATTATACAGAGCAGCACCTGGGCTATACATTAGATTTTTCAGTATTTTTATTGTATTATACAAAATTCCATCAATAAGTTGGCTACTTTGGTTTCTATATTTCGATGAACCTTAAATGTCAAATTATTGTTAAAAGTAAGTATATAATACCCTACCAATGCAAAATTATTTCAGGTAGTTAGTGCTTCTTGTAACTGTGAATAATATAGTACATTAAAAGCTATTTTATGATATTTCTTGGATGGTTTAATTGCAGGACATATTTATGCAACTTTGTGATGATCTGAATTTCTCTAGGGAAATTTCTCTAGGTGGGGCAATGGATAGAGTACTGGGCCTGGAGCCATACTCAAATTCAACCTCATATACTTACTAGCTGTGTGACTCCAGGCAAGTCATTCAACCTTTATTTTGCCTTAGTTTCCTCAACTGAGAAAAAGGGATAATAACAGAATCTTTTTCACAGGGTTTTTGTGAGGATCAAATGAGACAATATTTGTAAAAAGTGCTTAGCACAATGTCTGACACATAGTAGGTCCATATAAAAGCTTATTTTTTTCCCATACCCTTTTAAAAATGGTGTTAGAATTTAGCTAAAGAGAGGTAAAACAATTTTGAAAAGAGAGAATAGTGTTTTCCCTTAAAGATGTCAAAAATTGGGCAAGTTGGATAAGAACACAGGTATTATAATGTAAAAATCAGAGTTTTGAGTAAAAGGTTTGGGTTCCTGAAATTTTTGAATACACTTCAGTCATTCCTACCTTACAGTCTATTACACTGTGATAGCATTGAGCTAAGCTCTATGCCGATCATTTTCTATACGCTTAATGATCTTTAAAATAGTTTGGTTTTTATAAGATTGTAACATCTTAAAAGCTCCATATTGAATTGAATTTCTATTTACAAATTTTTTTTGTTTTATCTGACTGGATCTCCCTGTCTTGTCTAGGTTGGGGGTACAATGGTCACTCTGGGCCTGATTCCAATGCTAATAAGCAAGGGGTCTTTGACTTGCTCCAGTATGCCCTTCCTTAAGCAGCCTGGTTACCTCCTACTCTTGAGGCCTCATTATAATAGTGCTATGCTTAGTGTGGACACCATAGTACTGTGGTGCTCAAGCATTTCACTAAGATTCAACTTCTAAATAATTAGGATCACAGGCATGTACCACCATGCATGGCTGAGTCTGTCAATTTTTTATGTATGACAAACATTTGAAAACTATACTTAGTGAATGGTAATCAAACTTATTATTTTTTTTTTTACCAATGATTCCTTTTTATTCTTCAAATACATATAGAAAAAGCTGAAATTGAGGAGCAAAAGGGGAGCAAGTGTGTTATTACTGCTGTAAGAGGAGACTGCGCATGCACAGAGTGTCATTGCTTCAATTCAATATGGAAGAGGCTGAGGATTCTGCCTAGGCTGATGTATTCTAGAAGTCCCTTGGGGTGACTTTGGAGCATGCTTCGACATTTTGTAGTTAGTTCTGGTCTGCTAACTGAGTGATGAACAGTAGCTTTGTAGCATGGCCACAGTTGTATAACTAGGATAGGGGAACACATTCTAAAGGTCTTATTTGGCCTCAGCCTCCCTATTGCTTTGACTTTCTTTAGCTGATGTCTTTCTGCTTAAACAGCACGTGGTAAGAGACAATGGAGAAAGCAGAGAGGACTCTGTCCCACTCCCTGTCTAATGCTGTTATGTAATCCTTTGAATGGGCTTTGGTCTTTTGCCTTGATGTTTTTTTGTTTGTTTGTTTTACGTGAAGGAAGTTGGAATCTACCTCATGAATTTCAAAAGGTCAGGAGAGAGTCATCTAGGAGTCTGGAAATCTGAGGTGTGGGAGTTGAGTCCCTGCTAAATTTTGCAGCCAGTGGGAATGCCAAATTTGGATATGAACTTGGTGGGATCAATGCCAAGTAGAAACTACTTTAAGTCAGGGCCCACTCTCCTCAGAGATAGATGTAGCATAGTGGAAAACTTGCCTCTGAAGTGGTGGGTAGGGGGAGAGATGTTTGTACTTTTCTTTTTTTGGTTATATCTTCCAAACTAATAACCTTTCTTTTTTTTTGCCTTTTTTTTGGAGGGGGAAGGGCAGGGCAAATTAGGTGATTTGCCCAAAGTCACACAGCTAGTTAAATGTTAAGTGTCTGAAGCTGCATTTGAACTCAGGTCCTCCTGACTCCAGGGCTGGTGCTCTATTTGCTGCGACACCTAGCCAGCTGCCCCCAAATAAGTAACCTTTTAAAAAGCTAATTGATGTTATGTAATTAAACGGGAATGAGAAGCTAGTTAATGGTTGATAACAAAATGAGGGCTTGAGATTATGGTATTAACTAAAGACACTCCAGTCCCTGAGGGATATCCTATGATACCTGATGAAGACATAATAATAAAAAGAGCTAGCATTTATATAGCACTTTAAAATTTCTAAACACATTATATGTTAACTTATTTGATGATCATAACAACCCTGTGAGATAGGTGCTATTATTGTCCTCATTTTACAGGTGAGTTAACTAAGGCATGTAGATGTTAGGTGAATTGCTCAGTTTCACAGCTAGCAAGTGTCTGAGACAAGATTTGAACCCAAGCTTTCCTAACTCCCAGTGCTGCATTCTATACATTGTGCCACATAGCTGTATGCAGCATAAATGTAGCAGCCTGACTCTGTGATCATAAGGCCCAGAGAATACTTGCCATACTGTTTTCAAACAAGGACTCTTTCTAGTTTTTTCACACTTTACTACCCTTATATACTCTATGATCTAGCCATACTGGCCTGGTACTGGCTCCTCAGACAAGGCACTCCATTCCCTGACTCTGTGATTTTGCATTCGTTAGCTGTCCTTCATGCTTGCAGTCCCATTAAAATGTGGACTTCTTGAGAGCAATGACTGTGTTTTTGGCTTTACTTTTATCCCCAGAACTTAGTGTAGTTTCTGAGGCAAAATACATTCTTAATAAATGCTTATTGACTGACTTATAATAATCATCACTGAATCACTAAAATTTCCCAAGAGGGTAAGTTCACTTTTTTGGGGGCCATTTGGATGCTCTCAAACAGTACCTTAATCCCTGATATACATTTGGCTATTTGTTGTCTAATATTTTCCTTTCAATTAAATGTTTAAGACTAGAATGAGAGTGCAGGGAAGTGAAGATCAAATTTGTTTTCTTTAATGTGCACTTGATAATATCTTTGATTCATACTTAATCCATCAATTCAATTCTCAACTTAAGGACTTAATGCCATTGTATACCTGCTGCCAGCAAGCAGGAACTTCAGATGTAAAAAAAAATCAATATAGGAGAAGTAGAAATGTTATATCTAAAAGGAAACCTATGTACTAAAAGTTGTCCATCATAAGCCATTGTGCCTTGTTTATGCTAAATTATAGCAATGTCTTGGATTTGCTTTTAGTTGGACACTATTGCATCATTGCAAACTAGTTGAAGATTGGTAAGTAGGACAGTGTCCAGAGGAAAGAGATCATTTTGGTCAAGCAGCTTAAGTTCATGTCATAAAAAGGGCTAGTTGAAGAATAATCAGGTTTTGAAAATTCCCAGATCAACTAAGAAGGAGGTATCCTTATGGGAGACATAAGGGACCTGCTTTGGAGAAAATTAAATCCTGTGTTCCCTTACTATATGGGTGGGAACAGTCTATTTCCATTGAGTATATAGTATCTTTACTACTACTAGACCAAGACAGTCTTCATCTCTCTTTGTAGTTGCATTTAGAGGTTAAGGTCTTGTTCACTCACAGTATGCATACTATATACTAAGGTGGGTGGGAATGAGGGTAGGGCTCTTCCCCCCTCTCTGTTTAGGCTCTGTGGTCCTGTAATGGCAAGCAAAGTAGTACTTTGCTCCTCTTTCAGCTAATCAAGAACCTTTGAGCTTCACTTTTGATTGTGTCAAGTCTTTGTTGGAAACAGTATGCATAGTGTTGCCCTTAATAGGCCTAAGGGAGTTTGGAGACTTTCCCTACCTTTAATAGATCGCCTAAGGCCATCAATGGAGCCTATAGTGGGAGAAGCTTGGAACAGGAAGGGTGGAGCAGGAGGGATGGAAAAGGAAGGGTGGAAAAGGAAGGAGAAGAACAGATAAAAGATCTAGCATGAGCTGGGACCAAGAGAGAGAATGTTTGTGATGTTGGCACTCTCTGTTGCTCTGTATTGGTGTTACTTTGTCATTCAGAAACACTCTGTTGATTTTTGTTACTTTGTCAGACAGAAGCATCTATCTGTTAAATTGTGAAATTTTGTCAAACAGAGGCACTCTGTTGATTGGTGTTGATGTCTCAGACAGAAAGTGAATTGAGATGATAGTGCTGGCAATGTGTGTAGATACTGTTGTAGCCCTGCTGAGCTGTTCTCCTAGAAACAGAAGCTGTGAAGAGTTTGGGGTGGAGCAGTCCTTGTGAGCTTAGATATGGAACAGGAGCAGAGAGCTGCCTACCTGTGAATCCAGGCAGTAGTCAGGTGAATCCAGGTAAGACCTGGGAGAGTAGAAGAGGAGCCATGGGGAGTCAGTTTTGATTGAAAATGAAAGGAGACTTCACTTGGGTACTCAGTGCTGACTGATGATATTGCTACTTACTGTGACCTAGGGGTGGATGGGCTTTGTACTTTCCACTACCCCTTAAGGGTGATTGACTTAAGGATGATTACCCCTTAAGGATGATTGGAAGCTAGCCTGGAGTCAAGATGAAAGAAGACTTTGACTTGGGTACTTTATACTGATTGATGATATTGTGACTTACTGAATAATATGTTTTGTTTAAGACTGTGTGGCCACTTTAGTAATAAATTGTTATGTTATATTGCTGTGTTTTGCTTTAGTTTATTGCTAAATAAAATGATCAGAACCTTAAAAGCTATTCACAGGAGCAGTCCTCAGGAGAGCTGCTCATGATTGACTTTACAAGTCCCAAGAATTAGTTTTGGGATTTTGGTTTATTTCATTTGTCCTTTTCTCTTCTGGGTACAGGAAGTGGAGTCTCTGGACCAGGGAGCTAAAGCCATAAAGACCTTGGAGCTATGCGTCAAGTACAGGTGCTGTAAAGAACCCCCCAAAATTCAGGGTAATGTGACACAAGCCCAGGGAGGCTTTGGACCTGGAAATTGGTGGTACTGTGCTTGATAGAAACTGAATTAAACTGTAAATCCAATTTCCCTATCCTTGCTGGAGACTAAGAGGAGGACTGAGCTTCTCCCTCAAGTGTTAGCATTGATAGAGTCTGTTTGCTCTTTCTATATCTTTGAAGTAACTATTCCTTTGTGAAAGCTAACACGATTGTTAAGTGACTAAATGGAATAGGGGCTCTGGGGAATCCGTTAAAATTAGGGAAACAGGAGCAGCTAAGTGTCACAGTGAATAGAACTCTGGCCCTGGAGTCAGGAGGACCTGAGTTCAAATCAAGCCTAAGACACTTAACACTTACTAGCTGTGTGACCTTGGGCAAGTCACTTGATGCTAATTGCCCTGCCTTCCTCCCTCCAAAGAGCAAAAAAATTAGGGAAACACTATTGATGGGGGTTTGAGCCTAAAGAGAGTAGACCCCCTTAAGAATGCTAGAGAATAATGGAGGAGGGGTGAAAAGTTACTTACATGACCTTGAGAATTGGGGACATTTAGCAGAGGAAGAGGAAGCTCAAGATGGATAGTCTACCTTCAAGTATTTAATGAGATATTATGTGGAGGACAGAGGAGATTTTTCTGTTTTGGCCAAGAGGATAGAAACAGGAATAATGAATGGAAGTTGCAAAGAGGCCAATTTAGGTTCAATTGTGACATAAAACTTCCTAACAATTAGAGCTAAGAGTGGAATGGGCCACCTTGATTGGGGATTAGTACTCTTATGGTCAGTCTTCAAACAGACACTGGACAACCACATGCCACGTATGTTAAGATGTGGATGCCTTTTTTATAGTGGTTGTACTGTATGTCCATAGAGCTTGCTTTTAAGTCTCAATTTCTCTAATTTATTGAACCACTGGATAACCTATCCACTAATAAGGATTTCCACCAGAAAACTATATTGTGAGTAATGTTAATTGAATCATTTAAAAATAAAACAAGTGAAGTTGATTTTTCCTTTGGTATGCTTCTTTTGTCAAATGCCTTAAGTGTATTAGCTCAATGTAGCTTGTGATTTGGTTATATGACCTTTTGAGAGATATCATTTAACGATCACAAGAACAAAGAAACATATCAACTAAAATCGTATTCTGGAGGTAAGTATAAGGTATCTCATGTTCTGTATGTAGGACTTGATTTTCTTAACATGCTCATTTTCCATTTTTATGAAAGATAAATCAAGCTGAATTCACTTTGCTTTTACTTTCAGAAGAAAAAATTAAAATTCTTTAAAATAAATAATTTTCATTATTTTATAGCTACAAAACATATGTACAATAGTGAAATATCATTATTAATCATAAGCAAGGCATCTTGGTATTTCAATAGCTCAATATCATCCAGAGTTTTTTAATAATCAGGTGAATTTTATAGTATTTTATTTTTTATGGTTTATCCAAAGGTGTTAATTTGTTTTTTCCCCTTTGGTACTTTCTAGGACTTTCTGCTATGCATAGATTACATTTCTCTAAGTTTTAGCAGCAACAGAATGAATAGAAATTATAATCTAATCTAAAATGTTTATTTAGTATGAAACATGTAAGGAGTATAATCTATCTCCCTAAAAGTAATGCCTATCATACCACCATATTGCCCTATGCAGGGGTGGCAGAGGTTGGGGTTGGGGAAGGAGAGAAGACTCAACAGTAATTGAGAGCTATGATGCTTCATTCTGAGATTGTTAGACATCCTACAGGCTGATGATTTTGAGGTTACATGTACACTTCTTCACAGTGGGAGTGTGATATCTAACTCTTTCTAGTTCCTTTCTATCTTTAGTATTCCCTTTCTCCCCATGGTCAATACCATCTTGAATCCAATACTCTTTCCATTTTTTCCTCTTAACAAAAGTTTTGAACATAGGCTATAAGGTAAAGGTACAGCTATACTCCTGACATTTAAACAGATCTTAGGGGTTTAAACCCACACTTTACATACCCCTCCTTATATGAGCTATTAAAAAGACTTGTTTTAGGGGCGGCCAGGTGGCTCAGCGAGTAAGAGCACCGGCTCCAGTGTTGGGACGACCTGGAGATCGAATCCCGGGCTCAGACACTCAGCACCACACCCAGAAATAACTGGCCGTGTAACCTTGAGCAAGTTACTTAACCCTGATTGCTTAAAAAAAAAAGACTTGTTTTATATATATATATATATAAAACTCCTTAAAATATCCCCATTGATGGATGTTTTTTTATAGGTTTTTACATGATTTTGACCCCATAAAGTTTTAAAAAGTTATCGATTTTTGCAGCTGAGGCTGTATGCTATGGACCATCAACCAGAAAATTTGTTACTTGTTAGATAATGTACAAATACACTTCAGCAATATCACACAACCATCTTAGAAATCTCTTCAATCACTGATTACTGAGTGATATTGCAACACTTAAACACCATTCAGCTTTCAGAGTAACATATTTCTAAGTGGTTGGTATGGTGATGGGTATGTGCGTATGTGTGGGGAAGGGTTCAAACTTTATTTTCTGTTCTAAATCACCAAAAAATTACTCTTCCTGGTCCCTCCACATTGAAGTTCATCTAGATATAGGCATGATGCAAATACTGATGAAATTTCTGTAAATATTGCTATATAATTATGAACAAAAGCAATGAAGCATTAAATTTATAAGCTGACATTTGTTGATTAAGGCTTATTAATATATTAATGTAAAGAATTAAGGCATTTACATGTGACTGTAAAATCATGTGTTTGTTATGAATTTAATTTGGACGGATAAATTCGATAGTGGTGGTTTTGGCTTGGTGACCATACCATGAGTTGTACTGAAAAACTTATGAAAAAGACACCCTTTTAGTGATCAGACTGAAAGAAAAACAGGTCAGAATGAATACAGAATTTGGCAACCTCTTGAAATTATTATTTTGGGGGATTGTTAGGTCTTTCTTGATTGGGACAATGTTTGTCTTAGTCTATAAAGATACCTCTGGGAGGCTTTTATTTTTGCCTTTGGAATCTATGAACCATTATGGTAGAAGCTTTGGGGATGAAGGACAATGAGAAAGATCTCAAATGTCAGATTTAAGAAGGGAAAGAATGTTTACAAAAAAGAAGGCAAAATATGTAAGTTCCATAAACTTATGTTAGAAACAAAGAAACAAGAGCAGAATTTCCATGTTCTAAAAAATTTGTTTTCATGAATCATTGTCATTATGGCTAACTAATATCAGATTTAAAAACTGTTTTGTGTATTTGCTGGTTTATTACAAACTTTAAATTTAAGCACTGAGTTATGTTCCTGCTATATTCACGGTGACTCAGTAAAAAACATTCTTATTTTAAATAAAGAAGTAACAATGCACCCAACCATATATACTGCCAATTATCCCCAACTCTTACCAATAAGCCATTATATAGTCTTACTACATAGTGTCAACTCAATCATTTGTGAGTATAGTTAAAAGTTTCTCTTAGGAAATGAAATTTATGGAAACTCAGAACTACTTGTACAAAATAGTATCATCTCAATCCATTCTATATCTTTTATTGTAACTATAAGGGGTAGCCCCACTCCTCCACCCTCTAAAAAAGAAAGAAAACAGTTTAAGTTTATTCTCTATTTCATTTCACTATCTGTTCTTTTGGAGGTTGTTGTAATGAGAAAAGAAATGGTTAAGAAAGGGAGAAAAAGAAGGAGAAAGATAGGGCATGGATAACATACTGGAAAAATCAAGGATAACTGAGAATTGACTATGGTAGAATAAACTCAATAAACATTTTGTACTGTTGGCTTATCAATAATTACTGGCCTCAGGTACAATGTAATTTATAATGTTATTTTATAATCACATTGCATTAAACTGGTCTTGTTTTAAATAAGTCACATGAGAGAATATTGAGTAGGTAGTTTTATAAGTTCATTACCTAGAAGGAATAAATCTATTCTTTGCATTTTTAAGATTATAAATATTGATAACTGATTGATTCCATTTCAATGAACTAAATGCAATGACAAAGATAAAATGATAAATAGCAGTAAAGGAAAGGCAATTTTTAGGTTTTAATACATTTTAAGTCATCTTAATTCTATTATACCTGGCCCGCATGGAAGCTGTGGATATCCCATAACAGAGAAAGAACAAATATTTTCAATGTGACTAGACAAGGTAGTTGTTCAGAATAGAAGAACACTAATTAGTTTAGCTAATATATAGCAAATTCATAATATGTGTAAGAAATAATGATGTTTTTGATTTATATTTCTACCAATACGAAGCTATCTTACAACATCATTAAGAAGTAGAATTGAGAATTTTGGAAGATTCTAATTGAGGACCTGCAGAATGTAGTCCCCAAATGAAGATTCAGTTTGTGTTTTGGGAGAAACATTTTAAAAAGGGTGAGAAATGGCGATATCTGTGGGAAAGAAAAAAGTGTACACAAAGAAATACAGGAAGTATTTTGTTTGGCACATTACATCAAGTGATCCAAACCTCAACTTTCAAGGGGGAGGGAAAGAGAGGGAAAGCGAGGTAATGTTTCTATGAAGGGAATGAAGATATTTCTAAAATAATATTGTCATTTTGTTCTTAAGTAAAATTTAGCTATTGTATTTCTCTGTTTACTTCATATGATTACCAGAATTATAGCAGTGATATTAATAATGGCCATTTATCTGTCCTCTTGCTATCCAATCTTTGGAGAACTATTCCAAGAAATGAAAATGAAAAGCATATCAGGGGAATTTGGGATTAAGTAGGGTTTGTTACTAACAACAGGACGGTGATGCGATTATTTCGAAATCATATGCTTAGTTACAAATGGCATTTTATGGTTTCCCCATATCTAAACTGAAAATTAAAATTTGTCTTATTTCCCATTTACTTTTAACACTGTACTGAAAAACATTTCATAGAAAAGTAAACACATCACTTTCATACATGTTCATTTTAAAGTCATTTAGTTGAGTTTTTTCAATGTACTCAGCGAGTTAATTTGTTATGTATATGTGCACATACGTATATGTCTGTGTACATATATATTTAAGAGGTGGTTCATGGATATGGCATCACTTAGAGTATATATTAGTCATGCAAAGAACCATATTAAAATGTTAGTATATAGTGCAATAAATAAGAAATGTACGAATGACTTTGATTTGAAATAAAATGATTCTTAATAAAAACTTTTCCTTTTTCTTATTTGCTCCAGTTTAATCAAAGGTTTGAATGATCTGTTACAAATTACTGTTCTCACAAACATATTTGCAATAAAAAAAACTTTGCCCTGATCAACATTTGTTTTTCAAGTTACAAAAACAAATGCTAAAAATAAACATAGCTTTCATTTGTAATTTTTCCAAATAGTTTCCTTCAGCATCATTATTTCCAGGTTATTGGATGAATTTTAAAGCATGAGTACCACAACACAATTTCTTGCTGGAGCTAGTTAGCAGTAGGGATGGTTAAATAATTTTATACAGGTGGTTGATGACTGATGAAGTTTGAAGAGAGATGGGACTATTAATATTTTGGAAAGATACACTCTACCTGTGTAGCCCAGCGAATTGTCATCATTATCAGAGGTGGGGAGTGGTGTCCCGCTGTCGGTCCCCCTCTCTAGGTCTTCAGAGTCTGTCGGAAACAACACCAGAGCTGCTGATGGGGTCACAGTAGTAACAGTAGTTGCCATTTCGATCACAATATGTCCAGACACAAGTAAATCCACATACACCAGAAAGACACACAGGGACAACATACAGCATACTTCATCCTCGCACCTTCTGTGGCATATCAAGCTCTGTAAAAATTTCAGTGCCATCATTTACAATTTCTACGGCCTTTTCCTATTTACTCTTGGATTTCCCTAATAGTCTTTTGCTGCACCATTGCTTAATTCAAAGCTTGTGCAGGGCTCCGACTACCTCCTGTGCAGCAGTCAGCACAGGCTGTGGGGAGCATATGGGGAAGAGAAGGCAGGCTAGCTGAATGCTAGCATTGCTAATTTTCTACCTTATTGTTAATCAAAGCTATTGACTGTGATCACTCCCTATCATCGCTTCATCTCCTGGCAATTACAGACTCAGGGGACTTTACCTCTTTTAGGGAGGGGGTGACGGTCTAAGAGTGTGGGTGAAACAGTGTCTTGTCAAATGAGAGGAAGGGTTGATAAAAGTGACATACCTTCTTTGGGAGGCACGGAGAAAAAGGGCGAGATCCCATCTTTGAGAAGGCAAGAGTTTAATATTTTAAGGGACTGCCATATATTTCCTGGGCTTAATGCATGGACATTCATTTTCACTTAATTTGAGAAAGAAATTTTCAATTAATTTGGGTAAGAAAATAAAATCAAACCACAGCACTCAAGGTTCATACAAGATAATGATAATTTCTTTTTCTCATTCTTGTTTTTTCCTGTATGTTTGGAGTACTGTTCCTTAATACTCTTAAACTTGCAAACTATTTTTTTGCTTAAAATTTCAGAGGAGAAACAAATCTTTAAATATCTAGAGTAAAGAAATACATATGCTCAAACTTAGCAAATTTTATTTATTCACTACACAGTCATTAACCATAGTATATCTACTATTCCAGATAAATACAATTAATATGCATAGGTGCATTTTTGATATGAGGTTTAATATCTGTTAAAAAAAGCACACATCTTACTAAAAAGAGGACTACGTAGTAAATAATTGATCATTAAGGATGAGGAACTCCTTGCAATCGTTACACAGTAGCTAACTAGGATTTCTAAGCACTGAAGGAAGAGGAAGAAAGCACAGCTGTTCTTTGTAGAAGAAATGATTCCTTTCAATAAGGCAGGGTGTAAAACTAGTTAATGCCTCTTTAAAGGCATCACACAAGAAATTCATTTTAGGTCCAAAGATTAAATAACTAATACCATTCTATTTTTAAATGGTTCTTATAACTGTTGGCTTATCTGCTGAGCCACTTAAAAGAGTCTCATCATGAATTCAGAAGAAAATGAAACACGCTGTATATCGAATCCACTTTCTATACTCTAGCTGGTCAGTATCTCTAGCTCCACCCCATGTCATGTAATTTAGTTGATGTAAAGAATAATTTAAAAAAAGATATTTGCATATATATTTAGGGTAGACACCTGTCCATTCATTTTTTTTAATCTCAATAGTGGTGAAGATTCTTAGTCGTTTAAAAAAATCTGCCCAAAAAGTCAGTGCAGAGAGAAGAGTTGACATTCTGCCCCTTCAGATTAGTAACTTATTTGTATGTATGTGTTGATTGGGTTAGAGTTTTAAACAGCATCAGTAAAGCAAAGTGAAATGGGCTTTTTTTTTTTTTGCATGTACTTAGGGATCTCACTGGTATAGTTATGCCACAAATAAAGTATTCTTGATAGGCAGACCATCCAAATAGAAAAATTTGTTTTAAAAAGACAAATGGCAAATGTTCATTTAAATGTTACTTTTAAAAGGGCAAGCAAACACAACTTACTCAGGAATTTTGATGTTTAAAAGTTAATATATGGTATTCTTTGTTTTTCAATGATTAATCATTTTCTAAACTGAAAATAATATAAGGAAAGCAATTTTCAGACGATTCTGGGACAGTTTACTACATGTGCATTTATAAACTTCAAATTGTCTAAATAAAAATACAGTAAAATGAGTAATTGCTGACAGAAACTAAATAAGTTTATAGAATTTTAAAATATAATCAGATATAAACATTTTCTCTATCTTATTTATTTACTGCCAAACTATTGCACGTAGCCAAAGATAAAGTGGTTGTAGCAATAGTGGAGGAGGTAAGCAACAGCTAAATTAATTAAGATATGATTCAAATTGTGTAGACCAACTAAAAACTGGATTTTTCCCCTGCAGTTCTTCACTTGGCCCTAGTAATTTAGAAGTTTACTCTATGAGCATAGTCTGGAAAAGGGAACAGGGAAATGAGAAGTGGTAATCAATGAGTATTTATGAAATTACTTTTATGCATCTTTTAGCCACTAGGCATACTATACTTCACAGAGACTGCTGTGGTCTAATGGGAAGAATATTGGATTTGCAATCAGAAATTCTAGCTTTGAAACCAGCTAGGTCAATTATTGGATGAGACATTTTTGGGCAAGTCTTTTTGTTTCTTCAGGTTCCAAATCTGTAAAATGAGTATAATAATATATGTACTACCCATCAGAATTGTTTTAGAACTAAAAATGCAATAATGCATGTGAACCATTTGCAATATATAAAGTGGTATACATATCGCAGTAATGATGATGATGTTGCTGTCATTCATTTCATCTATTTCCATGAAATTCAGAAACAGTACTAAAACAAATTGTTGCCTTGCTTATTATTCCCTTGTATTCAGTATCCAACAAACTATTACACAAGTATTTAAGATAAATTATTTTTTTCTACAGGTGTATAAAAGCATCATGACATTTATTATTGTTGTTTATTGATGAAAACTGAACATGCTTTCTTTTCCCCATTTCTCTAGTTTTTTTTAGTTCTTTCAACTATTGACTGCCAAACAAATAACAGCCACTCAAATTGAAATTTGACTTATGACATTTGGATTATAGATGAACTCTAATGGTTTACTTTGATTTCAGTTAGAGAAGATGCTGATAGTACTTGTCAACATTAGATAACAGCTAATCAACCTTAAAGAGTCAGAGTTATTCAATATGCAATTCTCCATATTGTTATGGCTGGTCTTGATGTGTCCAAATTTTAGAACTGAATCTTAACCAGCTTGAATGGATGAGTAAAACATTGACAGAAAAATGCCTTGGGCAATTGTTAGCTGAGAGGATCTTGCAAATTGATAACTTCTACAATGTCCCAAATAAATAAAATAACTTATAGACTTTGGGACTAATATAATTGAGAAATAATGAAAACAGCACTTTTCAAATACTTTAATTTACAACAAAATAATTTATAATAAACTACCTCAGATTCATTTGAGAAGTATGTCAAAGCATATCTCTTATAATTAGACTAATCTTCAGGATCACTCAATATAGCTATATTGAGATATACATAGATATGTTTATATGTACTGTGACAGATACGGAGCAAGATTGTCCTTGACAAGGACATCAGAGATGAAAGCGAAGGAAGACATAGAGGGTGATCATTATGAAAGGGATGTGAGATGAAGAGAAAAAGAATAAGAGGGAACATTGGCAAATGACAAGGAAGCAAAAAGCTCTTTCTAATTGGAAGGAGAAAATGACCTCTTGCAGTACCAATGCAATATTCACAGTGCCCATGATCACTATAAATATACCTGGATGGTGCTCAATCACAAAATATAACAGATCCTCCATATAGAAGACAGACACCAGAAAACCAAATCCCCAAACCAGTAAGCTGATTCCATCATGGTAACAAAGAAGTTATTTAGTCACAACAGCACAGAGAGCCACAGTGTACTTTAGGCTTCCCACAAACCAATATTTACTCACAAGCCTGACTAGTGAGTCAGGCTTGACATGGGACATGTCCTCTCTTCCTCCTAGTCTAACTACCTCTGACTTCCAGCTTCCTGTGGGCTCTGCTTCACCTTTCAGCAAACTCCTCCTGCAACAGGTTCCATGTGAATACATTTAGCCTATTAGGGGGCAGAGTATATTTTCAAAGCAGGGAAGGTCTTCAAATTTCCTTAGGCTTATTAAGGGGCAGGGGAGATCTTCAGATTGCCACTACCATTACACATTTTTTTTTT
>NW_027185860.1:322358-331008 GCF_028583685.1 Petaurus breviceps papuanus
AGAGACAGAGACAGAGAGAGACAGAGAGAGAGACAGAGAGAGACAGAGAGACAGAGACAGAGAGACATATGACACAGAGAGACAGAGGCACAGAGACACAGAGACAGGCACACACACATACACAGAAACAGAGAGAGAAAGAGAGAGATAGAGACAGAGATACATAGACAGACAGACACACACAGAGGGAGTGAGTGAGAGAGAGACACACAGAAAGAAAGAGAGAGAGAGAGAGAGAGAGAGAGAGAGAGAGAGAGAGAGAGAGAGAGAGAGAGAGAGAGAGAGAGAGAGAGAGAGAGAGAGAGTAATTTGATGGGTGGGGTTGGAGGTGATAAAAGAAGTTTTGGAACAATCACAATAATAACTGAGATTTAGAATTGGTAAGGGAAGTACCAAAGTTTTGCTTTGTTGCAACAAGCTCCCAGGGGGCATTTAAATAGCATGTATTAATAATGGGCTCAATCAGCATGGTGCATGACTTCAATAAGCCCCTTCATTAATAACAGTGTGAATGGGAGCAAAAAAAAAAGGAAAAGAAAAAGCAGATGATGAGAATAAACTAGTGTTGGACTTTGGAAAGGTGTCAGCAGAATAGTCAAAGGAATAAAAGATTCAAGAGTGGAAGTTGGTTTAAACTTCACAGGTTTTTTTTCTAAACAGGTCAAGATTTGTAAGAAGAGAATATCATCACAGTAAGGATGATGTCTATGAAAGTATTCAGCAGCAGAAGGTTTTGCAGTCATTGAGAGGATGATGGATATGTTTAGAAAAAGAAAAACAGAGATGGAATGATAAAAGTATGTGATTAGAAAATTGAATTATAGAGTTCTTGGACATGGAAGTGGAACACATGGGTGATGGTAAAACTATATGACCATCTGTGCATGTAGCTGAAAGGATTAGGTCATAGGAGTTGAGTTGGTTGAGGAATTTGGAAATTAAGTTATTTGAGAAGTCATCAACATGTGTGTTGAAATCCTCTAGTGTGAAGACAGTAGAGAAATTTTGAGCCAGACTTTTAATGCCTTGAGTTCTGAAAAGGGGTAGGAACAAGGAGATTGTTCTTCAACAATGGTGGATTAAGTATGACTGGGATTGGGAGAATGAAAAGGAATGGAAATATGACAGTTATCAAAAAATAATCCCAGGTAGAGTATCAATTTATGTAGAGGTCTGCTACTGAAGTCAGGTGATTAGAAATTTCAGGGTCTCCCCTTTCCCAGGTCCTCTAGATCTCAACATAATCTTCAATTACCTCAATTATATAGATAGAAGCAAGCTGGTATTGTTTTCTGCAAAGGCATTCTCTTAGCAGGTTAGAGATTAGGTGATATGTTGTGAATGTTTGAGAGTCTGGCTTGGTGCCTATCGGTTCATGTTCTAAAACCTTAAAGGAATCTAATAAAACTCAACCTTATTGCCTAAGACCTGAAACAGTATAATTATTTTCTATATGTTCTCTATAGTCTGAATTTGATATTTTCTATCACATTTAGGATAACAAGCATTCAAATTTTATTTCAGAGAGCACAATTCTAATGGGTTGGTCACGTTGTTTGAATGCCAAATGTACACTTGCCTAAAAGACTATTTTATGAAGGTGCTCACATGGACGTCAGAAGAAGCAATGCAAGGACATTCTCAAGATCTCTCTTAAGAACTTTGGAATTGATTGCATGATATGGGAGACACTGTCAAAGGACAGCCCAGCATGGCATGCCTGCATCAAAGAAGACTCTGTGCTCTGTGAGCAAAGCAGAATTTCAGTAGCTCAAAAGAAACATGAGATGGACAAATTTAGAGACATATCCACCCCAAATGTTCATGTGGAATATTTGTGCCCAACCTGTGGTAGAGAATTCCAAGCTTGTATAGGTCTGATCAGTTACAGTTGGACACACTGTAACTTGACTCTAACATAGTGATGTCATTTTTGTCCTCTCCAAGAACAAAGGACAAAAAACCATTTAGGCTAATATGAGAATTTGTGACTTTGTTACATTTATGAAGATATATTTCCTCAAGCTTCCTATAGCATGTTAAAAATAAATGGTACTGTTCCTTCCAATCACAGGTCCTAATTAGTTATTTGATCACCTCTATTATGAACAATTTGCTATTTCTTTTAAATATATAATAAAGTTATCAAGTAACTTTCTACCCCCCCCCCCTTCTCTCCTTCCCTCTGGCATTAGAGATAGCTACCTTTAGACACAAATGTGTGTGTGTGTGTGTGTGTGTGTACACACTCATATACATACACACATATATGTAAAACCATTCTAGTCATGCTTCTATTTATCAGTTCTTTCTCTGGATTCAGATAGTATCTTCCTTCATGTGTCTTTTGTAGTTAATTTAGATATGTATAATAGTTAAAATGACTTAATCACCCAAAGTTGTTATTGAAACAATATCATTATTGCTGTATACACTGTTTTCTTGGTTCTGCTTATTTCACCATTATTTCATGGAGGTCTATCTGTGTTTTTCTAAGATCATCCAGCTCATCATTTCTATAATCATATACCACAGTTTCATGATTTTAAAGATCCTTTGCACCTCTAACATTCTGTAGTTCTAGGAGTTGCATAAATAAACTTTCCCCTTGTGACAATTTTCTAGACTCAAACTTAAAACAAACAAACAAACAAACAGGGGTGACTACATGGAGTAGTGAATAGCACTGGCCCTGGAGTCAGGAGGACCTGAGATTAAATCCAGCCTCAGACACTTAAGACTTACTAGCCGTGTGGCCTTAGGCAAGTCATTTAACCCCAAGTGCCCTGCCTTCCCCAGTCCAAAAACACAAACACCCGCCCTCCCCAAACCAAACAAATCTACTTTAAGTAATATTTACTGTGAGGTCCCCATTAGTCTAACCAATAAATCCTATGAAGTGGTCATATTATTTGAATTTGCACTCCATACTTCCATTGAGCTGGACTAAATGGCCATATTTTACATATAATTATAACTTTGGATAGTGTGAATTGGAATAATGGAAACAGTAATATTCACTATTCTCACGGAGCCCTAGCTGTTTTTCTTATTAAAAAAATGACATCTGAGATGACCTTTTTATTGTAATTTTCATCTTTCATCTATATTTTTGTCTTACAGTTACATAAATATATACATGTGTACCCAGATATTATATATATACATATACACTATAGATACATTATATCTATATGCACATTTATATACATCTTTTTTTTATCTTTATTTTAGTTGCAAAATACTCTGTATCTAACCTATTTCCTTGATAGATTTAGATTATGGCAGAGTGAAAAGAGAGCTGGATTTGAAGACAGGCCCTGGGTTTTATTTCCAAATCTACTACTAACTCTCTCTGTTATCGTGGACAAGTCATCTTCCTAGACCTCAATTTCCTCAACTAAAAATGAGAAATTGAACCCATGGACCTCTAACCTCCCTTCAAAATCTAAATTTCGGATCCACTGATCATTTTGTATCTCAGACTACAGTGCTTTTGAGCAACAGAATGAATTGACATTTTGAAGATGACCATTAATAAAAGATTAGGGCAAAGCAAATGAATATAAACTACTATCAATATGAGAATTGTGTTCTACAAATTGGATCAATTCACATTGATTCCTTCCTACTAATCAAGAGGAATGCAGAGAATGGCCAACTCTAAATGGAGTACTGAGCATATTTAATTAGAAACCTAGGTGAAGAATTGCAAAATGAAGTCTAAAAACATTAAACTTGTGTCACAAATCTGAAAAAAATCAAATTAAGCTAAAGCTAAAACTTCAGCTTTAATTCAATGACCTTCAAATGTTTGTGAGGTACATGTTACCTTGTTGATTCTCTTGAACTGGGAGAAACAAAGGGAAAATAAATAGAATCTAAGGAATAGGAATAAAGACTGGACCTGTGATTTCACTATATAGGGAACTCTGGGGTAAGAAAGGCACCTATATCAATTTAGAGCGACAACCTAAGCAGGGAGAAAAAAACATTTGGAGTGTGTGTGTGTACACATGTGCATTTGTGTAGGTTTTGAGGAGTGCTTTCTTCGGTAAAGGTCTATGAAAAAAATCAAGGACACATGCCAATGCCATTTAAGATAGGAGAGTGATGTTTTTGGTAGATATCTTGAATAAGAATCGTTTAAAATTGTGTTGTCAATCAGTACCAGGCTACTATGGACTAAATATAACATCATATCTCAAAGACATTAAATATGCTGTGATAGAAATGGTGAGGAAAACTATTTTCATCACAATCTTAAGGATACAAAATCTAAACCTTTGGATCACAATGATTAGTAATCTTAGTACAAATGTTGCTTGCATATTATTTTTACAAAGATAAAATGAATGCTGACATTGACTTTTGAGTAACTATTTACAGAAAATGTATTCTGCAGAGATAAAACATATTTTCCATTGATGTGTGTGTGTGTGTGTGTGTGTGTGTGTGTTATCCAGACCTCTGGGAATTCTTGGTATGGAAACTATCCACCAATTCAGACTGGGAACTCATCTGTAACTTACTGGGAGCCCTGAGGAGTTAAATGATTTGTCCATGGTTACCTAGGCAGTACTTGTCAGAGGAAGTTTTCAAGTCAGATCTTCCTAATAATTCCAGTAATATCTCTCTACATATTATGTATCTCTCTAATTCTTTCTCCCTCTCCCTTATCAACTGAAATATATATTGATTCCTTCTATTTTCATCTCAATAAATCTCTGAAATATGAAGTTATTGAAAGGAGATTTAACTTCATGAAGCTTTTAAGATGTTGGTAAAATGTGAAATGTGTTGTTACTTTGGATAAGACATTTCCATAGCAATGAAGGTTTTATTGCAAGACATTTAAATGTGCCCCAAGGCAAACAAAACAAAACAAAATCAACAAAAAACCTATTTAAAATACCAAGCATATATTAAAGAGACCTCTCATACAAATAGTATCCCACTTTTATACCCTCTTCAAGTTAGGTGATTAGAGAAGATGAATGACTTGGTAAACTATATATAATAAAGAAACAAACTTAGATTCCCAACCTATCTGCCAACACACTATAGGGAATTACATCAACTTGCTATAAAAATAATATAAAATCTTTGTAAAAAGTGTATATAAAAACCATATATTTAGTGTTTTCTTTTAATCAACTAATCATTATAGGCTGGATAGTTTCAGTTTCATTAAATGTTCCCTCAACTCTTGATTCATCTCCTTTTTTTTCAGATAGGAAATCAGTTAATGATAGAGCTGATATTAAATCAGGAATAATACAAAGTGACATATTGGTAAGGCAAGTGTCATATGCCACTAGCAAGTTATATAGTCTATCCATTGTTCTAGGTTCTGCCATATACCACTGGTAGTTTATATAGGTTACCGATTGCCAAAAAATCAATTTAGTGACAAATCAGTAAAATGGGCTAATTGTCATCTGGAACATGTGATTTCATCAGTGTAGGTGCTATCGTCTTCAATACAGAATGTAACTCCTCTACAACTTAGAAGATGGTCTTTGAGAGTTGCTGTCGATGAAAAGAAACCATGACCCTAAAGTCAGTTTGGTGATAGGACTCACTGAATATACATAAACTGGTCTTGAACAACTCATATATAGTCTTTCTCTGGACTTGTAGTAGAAGTATTGGTACCTTCATCAAATCTGTCCTTCACTACTCTTGGCTAGTGTAGCCTCTTAGAATCTCAAGTTATCTCTGTAGCAGAATGATGTATCTATCAGAGTAGGGCTTTACTAGGAAGAATTATTTATTTATGTATTAAATTTATTGACCAAAAGAAAAGAAAATCAAAAAGCAACCTTAGTTACCTGACTAGTTTTTAATCTTAATTTTTGTCTTTACTGTCCCTTCTCCCCAAATATTTTTGAAAAATAGCTTAAGAAAGACAGATGTAAAATAATGGGTTATATTGGCACAGGAATGATATAGGAGCAGCCCTAGAACCTTACATATCCTGAGTTGGTTACAGAATGGACTACACATAGAGATTCAATTTTAGATTCTTTGAAACAATTATATCCATCTTCTCCAAAAGTCATACTTTTGGACAATGTGAGATATTTCCTAGCAACATGAAATTTCCACAAATTCTTATGAAAGAAAAAAGACTAAAGGACATAAACCACTAAGAATTGAAACAAAATATGTAAATATGGAGGTGGTGGTCTAGGCTATACTAATTACTAGGCATAAGGTCTTGTATGACAATCTATCTAGATCTCGGTGTCTTCATCTGTAAACTGATGGGGATGAAATAAATGATATACAATATTCCTTCTAGTTAAAAAATTATATGATTTGGTTAGTGTTTGAATTTAAATTTTAAGGTAAATATTGCAACTGATTTAAAACTTATGACTACTATATTGGTAGGCAGAGGCAGATAGAAGAATAGGGATTTCTTCCCCTTCCTAAGTAAGTGTGTCCTCTTCAGAGAGTAGCATTTTACTTGAAGTTAAAATACTTAATATTTTTATATTAAGTGGAAGGAGTGCTTTTGACAAGTGGAAGAATTGAGTACAAAGTGACACTGAAGCTAGTTTTACTTACATAGTAAGTTTATATGAAGAGCGGATAAATCCAGAAATGCTACCCAGTTATTAGGGATTTATTTGTTGATATTTGTGTGTTGACTATTTCTTGGATCACTCTGAAGCTCACATATATTCTGACTTGAGTTCCTGGGGTATGTTTGCTTAATTGCAAGAGGCAGGTACATTTAAAGAGATTGGTGGTTTGGATTTGACATAGATTTCTCATGTATCATTCTACTGAATTTGCAAAAGTGCTCCTTTGACTTCCGGAAGACATGGTGAAATAGTGACATAATCAGTACCAAACATGTGTCTATCAGGAAACCACTGTCATTTATTATGTAACAGACTCATAATACAGATTTTTAAAATGAATGTATGTTTTTAAACACTAAACAGTATAATATTGGAACTTTTTTTTTTAAAAGAAACCCAACAGAAAAATTAAAAGCAAAGAAACCTGATAGTGTATCATCCTTTGCATTCTCACAAGCACATATATTGAAGAGAGAACTTTAAAGTCATTTAAATTTGGTTTAATTTGACAAAGCAAGATGAAGTGTCTCCAGCTGAAAACCCTCCAAATGAGATAGAACTGCTTGTAATCCAAAAACCCTTTTTTTTCTTTTCATTTCCCTGTGGAAATATGTTGTACAATTTAATTAAAGAAAAAAAATTCTATTTGTGGGCATGGCAAAATTTTCTCCTTGATGGCTACCTATTTGTTTTCAGAAAGTCACATGGTATTGAGAAACAGCATGTGGCAGGATGACTACAAATCTAGCCATGAAGATTTTGGTTCACGTTGGGCGTTGACCCATTTGGTGGCTCTGGACAAATCGCTCAACCTATCAGGATTCTAGGCAAATCTCTAAAAATTGCAAAGAAAGTGACAACTTGCATTGGTTAAGAAGCTTCCTTACTTCTAATACACATGAAATCACAGTTCCTGTCCCTATTCCTGCCTGTATAGGTTTTTAATAGATAGAAATTGATAAGTTTTTTATTAGTCTCTTACTATTTACAAGGTATTGTAGTAAACACTAGGGCTATAAAGAAAAGGCAAAAACAGTTCTTGTCCTCCAGGAAGTTATAATATAATGCAGTGAGATAGTGAATAGATGAGTAAGCATATCCAAAGTATAGGCAAAGTAAATGGGAGATAGCTTTAGAGGCTAGGGAGAGTGGAAAAAGGCTTTTGGTAGAAGGTGGTACTTGAGCTGAGTCCTGAAGGAAGCCCAAAATTCTAATTTGAGGAGAGGAAGTATTCCAGCCATAGAGGTCAACTAGGGCAAAGGCATTGAGATAAGACAAGCAGTATTGTGAAGGCCAGACAACAAAAAAGGCTAGTATGGTGGAGTCATATGACATATGAGAAGGACTACTCTAAGAGGACCGGAAATAGGAAGAGTGCAGTTTGTTACGAGTTTTATATGCTAAACAGAAGAGTTTGCAGTTGATAGAGGCAAATAAGGAGCCATTGGAGTTGAGTAAGTACAGGGCTGATGGGGAAAGTGCATACAGGAAGAGAAGGTGATCAACAGTGTTAAATTGCCACAGAAAGGTAAAGAAGAATGAGGATTGGGGGGGGAGCTATTTGACTAGGAAAAAATGACATTAGATTGGGTAATGAGGAGATCACTGTTAACTTTGGAGAGAGTTGTTTCAATTCAGTGATGAGGACATTACCCATGTTGCCTTGGGTTTAGAAGAGTTTGAGAGGGGAAGAAGCAGTAAGACTAATGGGTTTCTCAATGAATTTAGCTGAGAAGGGGAGGGGAGATACAAAGCGATAGCGAGCAGGATCTAGGACATTTTTTGGTTTGTTTTGTCTTATTTTTAAGATGGGAGAAACTGACATATTTGTAGGCAGCAGGGAAGGAACCAGTAACTAGTGAGAGACTGAACATTAGAGAGTTGAGACGATAACGGGGGGCAATCTGCTGGGTATGACAAGAAGGAATGCAATTAAAGAACTAGGAAGAGCAGTTGGCCTGGGCAAGGAAAAGGGCCTCATCTTTATCAGAGGATATAATATGTTAAGATAATTTTTAATAGTAACATGAATTAACTTCATTGTCCTATTGACC
>NW_027185860.1:331018-333961 GCF_028583685.1 Petaurus breviceps papuanus
GATAATTTTTAATAGTAACATGAATTAACTTCATTGTCCTATTGACCCCTTCGTTCATTAAAAATGCTCACTTCAAAGCTAAAATTGATTCTGATACGACATGATCAGGAAAACGGAACATTTAGTTGATTGTAACTGAGCTTTATTTGCAGAGATTTGATTTCATGAACTATGTGTGATGTAGTTTATTTCGGGTCCATTTTACTATTACTTCTGGCTCTCTCCATCTGCTGCCTGGCTTTTTGTTATTCTCTCCACCCCTTTAACTCTTGCATTCAACAGGCTTTTCTTTATTGTGCTTAGCATCTGCTACTGTTCCTTTCCTTTCCAGTCAAAGCATAAGGTAGCAGCTACTCAGGCTAATTAAGTGGCACTTGAAGTAAGTTAACAGGTGGTGTCCCCAGCTGCCTTAGTTGTAGGAACAGATAGACCCATCACTTTAAAGCATTTCAATGGGATGATATTAATACCTGAATTGACATCATACCCTACTGCTAATGAAAACAATTCACATCTTTACTATTGAATCAATAATATTTGGCAAAACTCTAAGTAGTATTATTGCTATACTATTTTTAGAGATAGCTGTCTTAGCATGAAGTTACAGTAGACTAGTTAGTGGTAGAAACTAAAATGTATCCACCACCAATTCATTCCTCTTGTAATAAGTCAAATGTCACACACATTATCAGTCAATTTGGGAAGATCAGGTTTTTTTTTTTATTTTTAAAGCAACACATTCAGTGAGAAAGAAAAAGAAATCAGTAAAACATTGCATTTAAACAAAAACTTAGTGGATGATATTTTTCTTCTTTTTATTTTCAATTCAACAAACATGATTCTTTTTTGCAGTATCTACTGTGCTATGCAGAAGCTGTCACATAGAAATATGTGGTACGTAACATATTTGGCTAAAGTAGTGAGAATTTTCTTATATTTATCCAAAGTTGACTAATATTTCTAAAAAGATAACGTCACTATTACCTTCTGAAAATGAAAACACATTTATTAGAACACAAAATGTGAACACAGGACAAATGTATTGTGCTATTTTTCTAGTCTTATTCTAAGGTAAGTGAAGTATATAAAGAATTATTTACAGAGACAGTGTGGAACATTGGAATGTGTGATGAAGATCCGGTATGGAGCTGATCTCCATCACCTACTATCTGTATGGCTTGGGACAAGTCACTTAACCTTTCTGGGCCTCAGTTTCCTCATTTTTAAAATAAAAGGACTGTTCTAAATGGACTCTTTTTAAGGACTCTTTTAAAAGGTCCTTCCCAGTTCTAAATCTATTACAATTTTAATGTGCTGAAGCCAGAGGTTATGTTTTAACTCATCCTTTAGCTTTACTCTGGAACTTCATGACTTATCATTACATTTTGCCAGGATCTATTTAGGTAATGTCATTAAACTTAGCACTGCATCATATAAAATACATAAAGTAAAATTTAAATCCTTGTTATTTAAGGCAGGCTTCCTGAATTCTCTGGAAAATTCTTTTCACAATTAGATGATTTCTTTATAGCAAGTTGAATATACTTATTTTTCTTCAGAAAAGTGGTTTGAAATCCTTTTCCTATAAGATTTTTTCTGTTCCTAAAGAAAAGTAATTTCCTTACAAAATGGAATTTCAACCTTTGCTTTTCTTTTCCGTCTTCCTTCAAGAAAGACTTGCCACAGTTGGTAAATCATAGTGAGGTATGGGAAGCAAATATTATCCGGACATATAGTATTTTGTCACATAATTATTCACTGTGCCCTCTTAAGTATGCTTCTGTGATCTCTTTTTAGCAATTGGAGGCGTCTCTTAGGCTTCATTCAGTGGGCTGCTAAACGTACAAATTTCTTCTTTGGTCCTTTCATTGTCTGCTTTTTCTAACCATAGTCACGGTCTTGCTCTCTTCTTTCTAATTGTGCTTTTGATTACTCAGGTCATTTTAAGCCTTCACTTTTCCCAAAAGTCACAGGGATTAGCTGTGTCCAATTGAAAACTGTGGAGGGCATTTGAGGCTTTCTTCCTATTCATTTAACTCCATTGATTTTTTTTCTCTGAGTATGAGAAGGGCATCAGTGGTCATTTTTTACTCCCCTTGGAAACATTTGCTCCAACAACCTAATTCTTCTCCAAGTTAATGCTAGTTTTTTTTTGTTGTACATATTTTATAAAGGTTTTGATTTATGCTGATCCATATAGTAAATAGAGCATAGAAATAGGGTAATATGGATAAATAATTTTCGCCTTTGTATTATAAGTATTCTTCTAACCTGTTGTTTTTTGTCAGAATTATAATCCATGTATAATAATACCAGAAACACAAGATTTCAACACTATAGATGAATATTATTATGCAAAACTTTCCCTTTAATATGCTTCATATTGTCCAACTTATTCTGTCAATTCTTGTGAGAATCAAAATTTTCTTTTTTCAGTTCTTTGCAATTCTAAAAAAAAAATAGCAACTGATATTTTAGTACATATGGAAGCTTTGTTTCTTAATTTTTAGCCTCCTTTGGTATATCCTAACAGAGGGTATTCCCCTTAAGTGAAAAACTCTCACTCATCAAAATAATTTTGAATCCTCACTGTCTCAAAGTTGGACAACCTTGCTATGTTTAGAATGCTTCCCCTCTGCCTAGCTAGAGTGATCTCCTTGAGAGTAAGAACTTCCCCACTTCCTTTCAATATCTCCAATACTTATCAAAAATGCCAAGTAGCAGGTGCTTGATAAATTCTAGTTGGCTACTGACTGATTCAGTAGAATTAGTGATTTTGTCAAAGATGTCCTCAATACACATGTAGATCATTTTCACAAAGTCAGTATTCCTTCTTTTGTTTGTTTGCTCCTTCCTTCCTTCCTTCCTTCCTTCCTTCCTTCCTTCCTTCCTTCCTTCCTTCCTTCCTTCCTTCCTTCCTTCCTTCCTTCCTTCCTTCCTTCC
>NW_027185860.1:333971-371449 GCF_028583685.1 Petaurus breviceps papuanus
TCCTTCCTTCCTTCCTTCCTTCCTTCCTTCCTTCCTTCCTTCCTTCCCTCCTTCCTTCCTTCCTTCTGGCATATGTATTGGTAGTTACCAATTTACTCCTAATTGATATTTTGATATAGTGGGTGTCATCCATGATTTTCACTCCCCAAACTCCTCCCATGCTTTGACATCTTATCCTCCCTGAGACATCTCACAAAATATTTCCTCAGTGCTTTAAGATGGCATCATCTCCAGCAGGAATTTTCTTGGTGGAACCATCTGGCCTAGCCACTTTTCCTGGCTTCATTATCTTAAATGGTATTTCAACTGCCTTATATAGAAAATCAGGGGCTGAGGTGTTAGGGTCAAAATCTGGTAGTTCTACTTTTACTGATGATGAATATAGAAGTAGATGAATGTGTTCCATTTTCCATCTCCTGTCTTTTTAAATTAATGAACATTCTCAGATGATATAGCTCATTTTGGTCTCATGACAAATTTTCTGTAGTCTTGAAATATCCTTCTACTACTTTTTGATGTTCTGTCAACTGTCACTTCTTAAAAACTCCTGTTATTAGGGGCAGCTAGGTGGCGCAGTGAATAGAGCACAGGCCCTAGAGTTCAAATCTGGCCTGAGACACTTAACACAAAAACTAGCCATCTGATCTTGGGCAAGTCACTGAACCCCAATAGACCTCCAAAAAAAAGGCAAAAAATCCCCTCCTTTTATTATTTTCCATAATGTTTTACAACTGAGTTTAGATTCTATACTTTTACTTTTGATTACCATACTTTTCTGTTTCACAAAGAGATCAAGTATTTGCTGGATCAAGTGTTTTTTGTGACTTTTTGGCCTCTTCATCATGGTGACTACTTTATATAGGTTAAACACTTGCAGAAAATGGTGATAATCATTCACAGTATCATCTCACCTTTATTTTATCTTCTATCATGATGTCAATTTTTACCTTTTCTTTAATCATTAATTTGGTTGACTGCAAGGTGCTGATACGACTCCCACACTATTAACCAATTATTTATTGTCTGGTAAAATATTCAATTTTAATTTATGTGTGATTGCACTCATTTCTCATAGTATTATTTAGTTACTTCTGACTCTCTTTGATGAAATTATTCTAATCTATAGATAAGTATAAAAGATTTTGATCTCTCTTGTTCCTCTAACTTGAGCCATATTTCTCATCTTCATTTTTTTTTGACAATCTTTGCATTTAAGTCACTAAGTAGCAAAGTATAGGTTTCCAGGTGGTCAATAAGCATTTATTAAGCACTTGCTATTTGCTAGGCACTGTGCTAAGTGTAGAGGCTACAAAGCAAAGCAAAAATGCAGTCCCTGCTCTCAATAAGCTCACATTCTAATGGTGGTGAGGGCAGGTGGGAAGAGGCAACATTTATTAAAAGAGACTAGGAATGACTATTTTTCAGAATGTGAGATTTTAGTTGAGATTTAGGTAGCCAGAGAAACCAGGAGGCTGAGATGAAGACTTAGGAGAATCTTAATTTTTTTTGTTTTTAGAATTTTTCTGTTCATCCTCTGAAACAAAAGTAACACATAAGCTATGGTGATCTTCATTCTTGGCTTTTTATTTATTTCCTATCATAAGTTCTTCAAGGCATGATAAGTAAGGGTCCCAACAAGATATTTCTTATTGCTTTTGGGTGTCTGATGAAACAAAACACTGGCAATTCCTTTAGCTGACCTTTAAGGGAAAATTTTGAACTTCTTTTTCACTTAGTTATACATCCCTTTTGTTTTCTAGCTCCCTTTCTTGATCTCCCCAAAATATCTCCATTTCATAGGCATTGGACAAAAATCATATATTTAGAACATCTACAGTAAAATTAATGAGGCTTTAACTGCAACAAGGCAATCCTTATGCTAATTATCCCTAATTGACTATTCCATTTACTACAGTGACTGTGCCAAGACTTCTCTTTTCAAGCCTTCTAAATCCCCCTAATAACCTTCTTTACTTCAATTTCTGATGAAGAAATGATGTGCCTCCTCTTTGCCAAGGCCAAATTTATTACAGGTACCAAAGAATTCATTTTATCATATATTATCAAGCATGTTGGGCCCCTAATCATCTTTCCATATCTAGTTTTCAATATTTTCCTACTGATTGATTCCTTCCCTGCCTTTCTTTATCATTACAGCCCTAGATAATTTTTTTTCCTCTTTTGAACTCATAAAGTATATACCACCTCAAATTTTAATTAAACTTCAGTATATTTTTGGCTTACTTTTTCAACAAGGTTATAAGCTTCAGAAGGGTGAAGCCGTCTTATTTCATATTCCTTTCAGTTCCCTACAGCCCTGTCTACCTTATGTCCCACTATTCATAAATGAACTTTTCTCTTTTGGAGGACTTGTTTCCTCATTGTTCCTTGAATATGCCTTGCTCATTCCTGTCTCTTTTCTTTGCTCTTGTTGTGCTTTCCTTTCACTTTAAGCCTGCCCTAACTATACCAAGTATCTGTACTATTATCGTACCATATGTCATGCTATCTTGCAGAGCTGACTCTCCAAATCTATAGCCAACCTGATTATAAAAAAGAGGGCAGAAAATAAAATCAATAAAACAAAAAAGAAACAAGGTAACACTACAGCAAAGTCAGAAAGAATAAAAACAAATATCCAGACCCATTATATTCCAGTTATATGACAACAAAATTAAGAATATAAAAATTAGAGGATTGCCTTAAAATATAGCCAAACTGATAAAACACAAAATGGAAAAATAAAAACTGAATATTTGAAAAGGCAATAGAATTGACCACAAAGGAATTACCAAAAAAGAAAAAAAAATATCGGTCCTGATGGATTTACAGGAGAATTCTACCAAATTTTTAAGGAATAATTTATACATACTGCATAGCTTATTCTCAAAAACTGAGAAAAAAAAACATTATGCCAAACAAATTTTGTGAAATAAATATAGTCCTAATACTATATCAGAGAATGATGAAAAGAGAGAGAGCATATTGTAGATGAATACTTTAGTGAGTATCAATTAAACAATTTAAATGAAATTCTGTTAAAAAGACTATAGCAATTCATCCAAGAAATCATTCATCACAACTAAGTTGCATTTATATTAGGGAGGCAAGGACAATTCAACATTATGAAAATAATCAACAATAATTTTTAAAACAAAAACATCTGAATCCACATGATTATCACATTAGGTGCAGAAAAAACGTTGAGAAGTACAATATTCATTTATGCTAAAAACCCTGTAAAATATAGGTATGGAAAGATTTTTTAATATGATAAAAGTATATCTCTAAACCCCAAAACAACAATGGTTATATATTAGACACTTTCTCAATAAATATAGGAGTGAAACAAAGATGTCTCCTTTCTTTGCTATTATCTGATAAAGTTTTAGAAATGCTTGTAATAGTAATAAGACAAGAGAAAGAGATTAAAGGCATAAAGATAGGTAAAGAGGAAATGACACTATCTTTGTTTTCAGAAGACATGATGTTTTGTTAGAAAATTCTTAGGAGAAAGCAAAGAAACTAATATGAAGTATACTATCCACCTCCAGAGAAAGAACTGATATGGTTTGAGAACAGACTGAAGAAAAGACTTTCATTCTTTTTCTTTTATTTAAATCTTTTTCTACAAAATGACTAATATGGAAATGTTTTATATGATTGTACATGTATAACCTATATCTGATTGCTTATCAGGAAGGGGGCCTAGGAGGAAGGGATAGAATTTGGAACTCAAAATTTTAAGGAAAATATGTTAAAATTGTTTTAACATGTATTTTGGGGGAAATCATATATACACAAATACATACATACATACATATATGTATATAAAAACAATGACCAGTTTCAGAAAAGTTGCAAGTTACTAAACAAACCCACAGAAATCCACATTTCTAGATGACAAAACAGAATTTAGGAGGCAATAACAGAAAGGAAGTTCCATTAAAAATGCCAAAAAAAAAGGGAGTCAATCCGCCAGAGCACATTCAATATTTGTATAGATTTAAGTACAAACTACTCCTTAAAGAACTGATGAACAACTTAAATAGATAAAGGAATAGTTAGCATTCGTGGCTAGACCAATCCAGTGTAATAAGAATATCAGTGCTGGGGCGGCCAGGTGGCTCAGCGAGTAAGAGCATGGCCCCCAGAGTCGGGATGACCTGGGATCGAATCCGGGCTCAGATACTTAGCACCACACCCAGAAATAACTGGCTGTGTAACGTTGAGCAAGTTACTTAACCCCAATTGCTTTAAAAATAAAGAATAAGAGTGTTAGCAAAGATAATTATTTAATGCTATACAAACGAAAACCAAATTCATTTGGAAGAACAAAATATCTAGAATATCAAAGGAAATAATGAAAAAAAAGAAGAAAAAAGGGAGATAGCATTTCCATACTTGTATTATAAAGCAGCAATCATTCAAATCATTGATACTGGTTAAAAATTAGAAACGTAGATCAATGGAATAGAGTAGACACTAACAAAAGTATAGATGGTATGTTTATCAAATTTGCAGAGAAACAAAGATGGGAGGGATAGTTAAAACATTGTATGACTGAATCAGGATGTAAAAATTTCTTGAAAAGACATAATGTTAGGTGGAATATAATAAAAAGAATTGTAAAGAATAAAAAGAAAAATGTAAAGTATTATACTTGGATTCAGAAAAGAGATGTTATATACAAGGTGAGTGAAGCATCATTAGATAATGGTTTATTTTTTTTTAAATTAATTTGTTTGTTTACTTTTAGTTTACAGGATTCAATTGCAAGATTCTTTGAGTTTTACATTTTGTCCCACTCCCTCCCCTTACCCCCCCATGGTGGCATATAGTCAAGTATAGGATCTGTAAATACTTTCACATTATACAATAGTCAGGTTATAAAGATGAATTGTATCAGATGGAATGCAAAATGGTAAAGAGGACATAAAACCAAACAATAAAGGGGAAAAGATCAGGTATTTTGCTTCCATCTAGATATAAACTCAATTCTTTCTAGTTCTTTCTCTGGATGCACACATTTCTCTCCATCGTGACTCTTTTGGGATTGACTTATATCACTGCATTGCTGAGAAGAGTCCAGTCTATCAAAGTTGGTCATCACACATATATTGTGTCTGTAATTGTGTACAAATTTCTCCTGGTTCTACTCTTCTCACTCAGCATCAGTTTGTATAAGCCTCTCCAGGTAAATATGAAGACTGTCTGCTCCTTGTTTCTTATAGCAAAATAGCATTCCATAACATGCATATACCACAACTTGTTCAGCCATTCCCCAATTGATGGGCACCACCTTAATTTCTAATTCTTTGCCACCACAAAAAGAACTGCTATAAACATTTTTGTACATATGGGTCTTCCTCCCACTTCTATGATCTCTTTGGGATATAACCCTAGGAGTGGTATTGCTGGGTCAAAGGATATGAAATTATTCAGAGGACCATAATTTTGAAGAATAGGAATGTGATTATCCCATTTCATTCTGTCCTCAAGACCCTCCTTTGGAGTATTGTGTTTCGTTCTGGGCATCATAGTCTAAGAAGAACATTGTTAAGTTGGATCAGAGCAACCAGGATGGTGAAGGGCTTTGAGTTCATGGGCTGGTTGATAGAATTGGGGATATTTAACCCAAAGAAGAGAAGGCTCAGTTGTTATTTGATTCAGATAACTTTGTTCAAGTGATTGTCTTTAACCTGAGAGTTCTGAACCAGGATAGAATTTGAAAAAAAGGTGAACTGATGCTTGGTAACATGAAAAACTCAATAATTAGAGCAAGAATAGACTGACTTGAGAATTAGTGGATTCTTCTCTCATTGGAGGTTTTTATGTAAAGGTCATTTATTGGGTATTGCTTAGATTTTGTTAAAAAAAAAACCACAAAAACCATCCTAAAACCTACTAATTGAAATTTCTTAGAAGACAAATTGCTCATTTATTATTCTACAGCCACTAAAAATATTTACCTCTGATACTATAAGTTTGTGACAAAAAAGAAATCAATATTAAAAATCATACTGAAAAGAAGTGATAAACTATTTTGAGATTACAGTCTTGTCACTGAGAATCAACAAAAATACATTTAATACTTATTAGGCAAAGTTTAAAGTTACAAATATTAGACGATTTATTTTTGATATTGTCCTTTGAATTGCACACCTATTGTATCAAATCCTTCTCATATTGAAAATTTTAAATTGGTTTTGAAATCCATTTAATTATCACCAAGACATTGTTTCTTGAAGCTAGTTAGAAAATATTTTGTACTCTACAGAATCATTTATAATTTCTAAAATACTTTTATATACATTATATCATTTTATTTGAGCTACCCAGAACCAAGTACTTTGAGGACACCCAGTGATATGACAAAATCAAATGCTTTAACTGTTCTAACTAATACTTGCAATTAGAAAATTTCAAATAAAAAGAACACAGAATTATACAATTTTATTGCTCACAGCAACGTTGGGGATTGCTCTTTCCAACCCACTCATTTTATAGATTAGTATAATTTCTAGAAAAGTGGTAACCAATAGAAAATTACAGACCTAATAAGTGGGAGATCTGGGGTGGGAGTGTCCTCAAATTGCCTGACATTTAATTTAATACATTTCCCTCTTCCAAACACCACATTTGCAATCAAATAACATTTATTGAATGCCTACTGGCCATGTGACAATCCCAAAACATTATGAAGTATTTATAACAGTTCCTTATGCTCTTAAAGTTAAACTCATTAAAAAATACTTCAGACCTGAATTTTTCTTTCAGTGTGCATATTATCACTACTGGCACAAATCTCTTTCCCCCATGACTTTAATGCATTGGCTTTAAGATTTGCCATGGCAAAAAAAAAAAGGAAAAAAAAGAAAAAGATCATTATTTGTCCAATCCAGTGATAAAGCTAATCAAACTTAGCCATACTGAGCCTTGACTATAGACATCAAGTCCTTTGCTGGGCTCATATATAATAGAAATAATACAGTTACATATCAGAGCACTTACATTTTCTGACAAGTTTGGATTAGTAATTGCTGGCTAAATTCAGTCATACAATGTTTTAATTATCCCTCCCATCTTCATTTTTCTGCAAATTTGATAAACATACCATCTGTGCCTTTGTTAGTGTCTACTCTATTCCATTGATCTGCTTTTCTAATTGTTTTAACCAGTATCATTTTTTAAAGACTATAGCCAGTAATACAGAGTACATACCAGAAGTAGACAAGTAAGCAAGTTATTTAAGACAAGTTGTGTTTTGAGATAGGTCAGATTTGAACCCATGATTTTTTTTCCCCCAAGGAGACTTCATGGAAGTGCAGGTAGTGGATATTTTACAGCACTGAAATAATGACAAAAAATGTAAAAAAACCAAACAAACAACGCCCACAAAGAACCAAAAACAAACCCTCTATGAACATAGAGAAAACAATAACCTTTCACATATTTAAAAAAGTATTGACTGTTAGATTTATTGGTCGTTGCACATAAAAGTTCATTATTTGATTTTATGAAATCATCATCTAAACTACAAAAGCAGACAGGACCTACAGGAATTTAAGATGAATATTTTTGAGTAAAGTCAGTGACTTTATGATTCATGATTTTGCAATACTGAAGAGTATTGGCTTATGTTTTCAGGGCTTTAATTTATCTAGATTAAAAAGACTAAGGAACACAGCTCAAAAGGCTATGCAAAGTTGCTGTAGGCATTAGAAATAATCTGCAGAATGATGTGGTTGAGAGGAAACCAGAATGTCACTCAGGAGTAATTGGGCTTATTTAAATATTGCTTTAAACATTTACTAGCTGCATGATCCTGGACAAGTCACGTATCCTTTCTGAACTGCAGTTTCCCTATCTGTGAAGTTGGGATAATGAAAACTATTGTTTTGTAGATCATTGAGAGGATTAAATGAAATAAAAATTTTACAAGTCTTTAAATGGATTTTTATATGTCACTTACTACTACTACTACTACTACTATTGCTACTACTACTACTATTACTACTACTACTACTACTATTTACTACTACTACCACCACTACCACCAAGAAATAAGCTTAGAAAAATTGCTTTTATTTTGTTGCCAGGGTACAACAAATATAACCTGAAATATCTAGAAGAAATATAAGTATCATTATCAGATGGAAAAGAAAATACATGAATTGTATATGAGTCAGCCTAGGTACTTATCTCTGATTAAGAGGAAAACATCGAAATATTACCTGTGATCATATAAATGCCTAGAATTTTATTTTCAAATAGCAAGTTAGTATAGTTCAGTAAATTTTAGTCTATATTCTTACAGATTAACTTTCCCAGGGTGGTATCTATACAATTCATCAGGTAGTATTAACTTTAAAATGAAAGCAGTCAATGAAATAATAATCCATTCACCTAGCTTTATGATATCTCTAACTTCCAGTTATGTCTATCTTCTGAAAGACACCCTTTATCACAAAGTCCAGGAGATATATTTGCTTTGGAAATAAGTAAAATTTGTCTCATGTGAAAATATCCTTTTCCTATTGCAAAGAAAGGAAAAAAATGAATAAATAATTTTGAGGTTGAAAATTTTCTTTTCATCCAATTAAACCTTTTTCAGACTACTAACAAAATGAGGGCTGGAAGAAAATGCCAAATGACAAATACTTTTGTGCTGTTCACAAGGCAACAATATTTTGCACTGCTGCTATCTGAGACTGAAATTAGTTGCTTAGAACTTGAATTTAGTAATTGTGTACTTCAAATAACTTTAGGAAATTGGGTGTTAGGAAACCTAGTCAGCCTCATTCAATTAAGCACTGCTTGAGCATAAGTGTTTTTCTTTTGAATAAGAAATTAAAAAAAAGTTTCCTTTTACATTTAAGCTTATCCATCATTTATCATACTCACTGGGTGAGATTGTTAATGACTATATTGATTCTCTTTTGTCCTTCGTTTTATATACATCATTTAACCCATGTGAAAATGAATAGAGAATTGGGTTTTCATGTATTATTGATGTACCTAGGTCATCTTGATTTAACACTGCAGGAAATTTCATACATGAATATGTAATACATAGGCAGGAACTTTAAGGTAGGGCCATTGGGTAGCCTTTTGAGTCTTTTTCATTAGGTAATTTTTCAAATCTGAGCTCAACTTAAGGCATCCACTGCTTATATATAACTATATATAGTTAATATAAACTATAGTTTGTAAAAATAAACTATGTATAAGCTATATATGAAATAGCTATTCAGAACTTGTCAACAATAGTTACCAACTTTTCATAAATAAATTATATATTCTTTCAGAAAGACTCATTTCCTTCATTTGTCCACTGTCACATCTAACTCTTTATCTTTGTAAATGTCTTTCCCTGGTATTTGATCCCTACTTTGTGAGGGTTTTAAAGAAAATTTTATTTGTAGAAGACTACCCTATTTCAGAGGGAGGGGGAAGCAAAGAAAGGAATGGAAACATAACTGGCATGTAGACTCCAAATGGTGTTAAATGTCACATGAAAGGGAGACAGATTAAGAGTACAAACCTGAGGGAGAAAATTCTCTAAGATCAAAGGGTAGAAGAGTATTTGTATTAGTGAGGAAGATGTTCTATATTGTGACTTCCTGCCTTTTCACTGGCTGCTTCCTATACCTAGAATTGACGTTTGTTTCCCCTTTGTCTCCTGGCTCCCCTGGCTTCTTTCAAACAGCTCAAATCCCACCCAGTCTTCACCCACACCAATCCTTCTGTGCCATTTCCCATAGTGTTCCCTGTCTGAGATTACTTTCCATCTACTCTGTTTTTATCTTGTATGTGCAAAATTGCTTCCATTTGTGTGTATGTATGTATGTATACATATATTTACACACACACTATATATATGTATATATATATACATGATTATTTGTATTGAATTCAACTCCTTGAAAGCAGGGAGCATGTTTTCCCCTCTTCCCCTGAACATTAATTAACTGTATCACCCAAGGTAAATTACTTAATCTCTGTCTGCCTCAGTTTCCTCAACAGTAAAATCGGGATAATAATAGTACCTACCTCACAGGTGTGTTGTGAGGATAAAATGAGATAATATTTGTAAAACTTTAGCATATTACCTGGCACATAGTAGGTGCTTGTGCACTCCCTTGCTCTTTCTCCTTTTTTTGGTATGCCTAGCACTTAACACAGTGCCTGAAAAATAGTCAATGCTTAACAAATATTTGTTGATTTAATGACTAATAATAAATGAGGGAAAAAAGGAGGCTGGATTCCAGAATAGAACAGGGAAAGGAGAAAGAAATACATTATTAAGATATGGTATAGAATTGCATAGAGAGTAAATTTGCATTGCTAAGGTGAAGATAAAGTTATAGTTTCTGAATTCAATTTATGAGACATCTCAAGAGATTCTTTTTATCCTATATTAATCCAATGACTATATCTATTATTTGTGATCAAGTATTTATTCATATGAAGCACAGTACAGCATAGTGAATAGACATCTTCAGAGTTAGGATGTTGTTGGTCAGTCATTTCAGTTGTATCTAACTCTTTGTGACCTCTTCTGGGGTTTTCTTGGCAAAACTATTGGAGAGGTTTGCCATTTCCTTGTCCAGCTCATTTTACAGATGAGGAAACTGAGGCAGACAGAATTAAATGACTTGCCTAGGGTCACACAACTAGTAAGTATCTAAGGCCAGATTTGAACTTGTCTTCCTGATTCCAGACCAGTCATTCTAAACACTGTACTACCTAGCTTCCCCAAAGACCTAGTGTTATGATGATGACCAGGGTTCAAATCTTGATTCTCACAGATACCGGATGAGTGTCACTGAATACATCATTTGACCTCTCTGTGCACTCAGACAACTCTCTATGATAATAAACTGAAGAATAATGGTAGATTTTCATTCCTAGATAGAATTGCTTACCTGGGTAGTACCCTTCACTGAAAAAATCACAGCTTTACAACCACTAAAAAAGTAATTAGATGTATGTTTATATTTATGTACTAGTTATCTATTAACCTGTCAATTATTTGTGAAAATATATTGTTTCTCCCTGATTTAAAAAGTTAAAATTTACTTCTGCTAGGTCTAAAAATAATAACAGTAAACAATCAAGTTCTTAAGAAGCAAAATGATATGTACAGATCTATTCCTTTCTCTTTCTCTAAACTAAGTAAAACTAAAAGTTATCGAGTAGTTGTGCCACAAACTCATTTGATAACAAGTAACTCTTTCTTGAATCAGACTTGTCATTTTTTAGGGCAAATCTAGGCATATTACTTACTTTAGTTTTCCAATATTCACTAAACTAATCTGAACAAGTCTTTCAGATTTTTCATGTAAAAAATTCATTTGGATTGTATTTTCAGCTATAAATGATAAACCCTAACATCTGGATTTTGTAAGCACAATCTTACTGCAGGCAGAATACTTTGAAGGAAAATTCAGGCATTTAATATTTAAGAACTAATTTATGCAAATTATTAAATAATTATTTTTAGCTAGCAAAGACATTGTTAGAACATTTAATAGTTCAGAGGAAGTCACTGTACTTAACACCAAAACATCGATTCTTTTTTTTAACATCTAGCAAGGGAAGTGGCATTGGTATTTATTTCCAGGGTTATTGCTGGTCATTCAATAAAGCCCCAGCCTTCAAGAGGGGTATGGTAATGGGAAACAGGCCAAGGGGAAAGTGTTGGGAGCAAACATTAATGGACTTAGCAGGTGTACATGAGCAATTTCCACTGGGATTGACTTCTAAGAAGAGAATCTCATTGAATTTTTATTGTTATTGAGAAAGAACGCAATCTGAAACTTGGTTTAGGAAGAAAGGGCTTTTTTTTTTCTTTTGGATAAATGTCCAACATTTCCCCTCTATTTTTTGATATCCAACATTCAAACCAAGAATGCAAATGTATACTTTAAGGTATTTCAGTTTTTGACCCTAAAATTAACTGTGTCATTGTTTTGACATTGGAGCAAATTCTTGGGAATATTCTTTGGAGTTGCTTGGTTAGTGTTTTGATTACACCCCTTACTGTGGCCATAGTAAAATTCTTGCTGATGCATTAATGTTCCTTGGCACCAGTTCAAACAGAAACCCTATTAGATTTAGCCAATTGGTAAAAGACACAACAAACAAATGCTGCAAATGCAGTCAAAAAGCAAATTGACTTCCTATGGAAACAGGAGATCAGCTTACTGAAGCAAGCTACAGATCATTAGATACACTATAGTTTCTGAGGCTTTCTCTAAGTGATAACTTCTGGTCTTTCTAAGGCCCTGATTTGAAGGAAAACAATAATTTTCCTTACAAGATAATATTATATTACTCATATCTGAACCCCTCAGAATCCTAACACCTTGGGGCTAACCCCTTTGGTAGTCATTTTAATAATCAGCCTAATGACTTATGTTCTGCAACGTGCTATCACACAGAAAACCTGGGCTTCATATGACTAACCTTATGACTCTGACAGCTGGACCTGGGAGCAATGCAGAGGTCACAGTGATGCTCTATGGTCTCAGGGGAGTTTGTTTTTCCTATAAGGCTAGTGCTAAGATGCAGCTGCTTCTCTGAAGGACTGATTCTACTAAAAAGTAGCCCAGACCCAGGCAACCCCTTAGAACAAATACAGAAAATATGGGAAGGCTTTTCATTGTTCTAACAGTGCAAAGAAATAAATAAGTGATGGAAAATGTGTTATTTTTCTAAAGATTAATTTATAGGATGGATCATGCTAGCAACAATAAAATCAGAAACATTTATCAAATAAATCCATACTTTCTCAGAGGAATCCCCAATCTCCATTTCTCGCATTCCTTTCAAGTTTTTATGAAGTCTTTTAGTTTTGGCTTGATATTAAGGGAATCTTCCATAGCACCATATTCCTGACTCCACCATTTTTGTTCATTTAAGAAGACTAGGATTCATTATTTTGTTCAGTATTTCTGGTTCTGGTACTAATATCTGAGCCTACTGAATGAATCTATGAATGAATTTTGTGAGTTTATTTTAATTATAGATTCATAGCATTCAGATCAGGATAGAATCCTTGTTTGGAGTCTAGGCAGAGATCATAAGATTTATTCCATTCCCTTACCTTTCCAGATGAAGAAACTGAGGCCCAAAGAAGCTAAGCAAATTCTCCAATTAGTAGGAGAAACAGATTATGAAATCAAGCCCCATTATTCCATTTCCAATTCTTCCCTCCCATCCCCCCCCCCCCAATTGCCTGAACTGATTTGCTCAAGGACATACAACAAGTAAATAGAGCTATGACTAGAACTCAACTCAACTCCTAGTTTGGGATTCTTTCCACTGTAATGTGATTTTATACATATATTTTTTCTGGTAGTCTAGTATAAAATGTGCTATTGGTTAAAGTTTTTATACACTAATATATACGAACATCCTTCTATTACAGAAGTTGGTGAACCAACAAATATTTATTAAGCACCTGTTATGTTCCAGAAACCATGTTATGTACTAGGGACATAAACATGTACACATATAAATACAAAATAAAAGTGCATACAGGTTTATCATTGCAGTTAAGCAGGCTTTACAATCATCCACAAACCCAAAGGAACATAAATCCATATCTTGGAGTTATATTAAATAGATATTAAAAAGATTCTATTTTTCAAATGGAAGGAAAGAAAAACAGAGACAAAAAGGAGGCAAAAGCAAGGGAAGGAATATAGTAGAGCATGGAGAAGAGGAAAGGGGATTATTTAAAATTTAGTGTGACCCACTCTTCCCTTTCTTTTGTTGATTAGTCATTTTCAGTCATTTCAGACTCTTTGTGACCCCAGTTGGGGTTTTCTTTGTAAAGATACTTGGTCTGCCATTTCCTTTTGTTGCCCTTTTTATAGATGACAAAACTGACGCAAACAGGGTTGAGTGACTTGCTTAGGGCCACACAATTAGTAAATATTTGAGGTCAAATTTGAACTTGGGTCTTCCTGACTGCAGGCTCAGCACTCTATCTGTGCTCTAACTGTGCCACCTAGTTGCTCTCTGTCTATTTAATAACAAAAGAAAAAAAAACCATCTGTACCAGATAATAATATAAATACCTAACTCTATCCTATACAAGGATTTTAAAAATATAACATATACTTACATTACATTTTCCAATAACTAAGCAGGTTTTAAATAATGGTCCCCTCACTTTTTCCTTAACCTAGGGACAATATTGCTGCAGAAAACACCTCTCTTTTCAAGTGAAGTTGTGAAAACAAATCACTATAACATGGCTGTCAGGGCTGTAGATTATTTTAACTCTATCAGTTAGTATTTGTGATCAGTACCTTGGGTCCCGAAGAATTAACAGGAAAGGAAAAAAAAAGTTTCATTTTGGTCTTTTAAAAATCTTTGCAGTTGTTTTCTGTGAGAGCTGCTCTGAAGGTGATGATGAAAATAGATTTAAGTACATCTCTGCTTGGGTGTACACTTGACTGCCTTTCAATGCACATATTGACTTCTACTGCCAGTAATGCATGTTGTTCACAGATACGGAAAGCAGAATAGGGATAAATCAGAAAGGTTGATTGGCAACAAGTCAGTATGTACAATGTGGAGAATAGTGCATTTTCCAAAGATTCTAATATTATTTCCCACCTGAACTTTATAACATAAGAAATCATGTTCTCCAAAAGAGGAGAAAAATAAAGTTTTTGGATAATAATAAAACACTCCATGACTTTTTTTTTAAAGGATGTAATGTGGATTGAGGTCAAACTGCCATATATACGGTACAATCAAGCAACTTGGTTCTAGTGGTATAATTAGGAGACCAGATAATTAAAGTATCTCCCTATAAGTTGTATTTAGCTATAAGTTAAAAAGATGAATGAACAAAGTGAAACCTATAAATTCTATATATAAAGCCATTTTAAAAAAAATGACAGCTTTTTCTCTTTTTTTCATAACCTAAATTCCAAAGAATTCACTTGTTACCTCGAGTTCCAAGATAGTATGGATATTTTCATTCATTTTGTAGAAACATATTTTTCCCCTGGGCTAAAGTGATCCATTCTTGGTCCTACTCAAATTTTAAATGGGACTAGGGGCTTATGGACTCCACTCAGAAATTTTTGAGGGGAGGATTAGGTGCTAAGAAAAGGGATAGGAAAAGAGAGATTGGGGAGAGGACAGGATAAGATACAATTTAAAATTTAAAGCACCAAATTAAAATTGGATTGTAAACATATAAGTTGCTTAGATAAATATGATTGTCTTCATTATTTCCATTTAAATTCTATGGTTTTACTAAAAATAGTTTGATAATGCATGCTCTAGTTTCCCAATTAAATAATGGGGAAATAAGGAAGTCTATGAAATTCATTAACATATTTAGCCCCCTGAAATTTATGGAATCTAGTGGTAAGACAATAAAAATCCTATAAATATAAAGATTTCACTCAGAATAAAATTTTTCATTCCTGTATTTTTATTCTAATGAGGAGTGAAAAAATATTTGCAAAGCACATTTAACTTATTTGATTTAATTATAGAAGCTAAAACCACAGTTTTATGCACATGAATCATCTTTTTTTTTAAGTTAAGAAATAGTTCTCTGGGGAAATTTTCCTTTACTTTCTCCCCAGACTATCCCTGGGATTATTTGGTGGACAAATATAATTTTTTATTGTCCACCATTATTGACAGGATAGCCCCAAGGCACAATGTTCCATGTATCACATCATGATTTATTGATGGGCTGTGAGAACTGAAGAATGATGGTAGTTGGTTGGTAGATAGCTAGAGATTTTCTTTAGAAACCAGTTAAGCATTCTGTAATGAGCCCATTCACATCTCTTTGCAGGAAGCAAATCTGGCCAGAGTTATTCTTGAAGTGGCAAAGCTTGTCCAGCACAAGTAGCTAGTACCATCCATTACAAGTCTAAAAGTTTTTGTTCTTAATGTGCTACTTTATGCTAATAAATAAATAAGGGGCCTAGGAGTGAAGTAATTTCCAGTTTATGAGTTTCAAAGACTGAATAAAAGTAAAGAAGTATGTACCCTTAACTTGATGCACGTTCATGTTTTACTTGCAGTTACTATTTAGTAGTTTCTATATAAATCACTTTTCTCTGTATAAACTTCCAAGTATCAGTGAAAAGGTAAAAACTGATAACCACAATTATAGATGAGAGTTGTTAGAGACCATATTTCTTGAAAGTCTTTGAAGCTGGATACTATACTGGTATCCATGAAGTATTAAAATAAAGCAAAGAAGGCCTTAACTGGGTAAATCTTTGAGATGATTTGCAAAAACAAAACAAAACAAAAACTTTAAAAAATTGAGATGGAAATTGCACAGAATAAGGCAGGAATAAGCTGCAATGGGTACCAGGGGAGGTAGGACTCACAAAATGAGATGCTTGACCCACTCAAAGTAGCCATGTTTTGAAGCAGTATTACACTCAACAAAAAGAAGAGGCAGGTAGTAAAACCTTTCACTCTTCAAAGACTTCTCAATTAAAAATGTTTTCCCTAGGGGCGGCCAGGTAGCACAGAGAGTAAGAGCACTGGCTCCAGTGTCAGGATGACCTGGGGATCGAATCCAGGCTCCGACTCTTAGCACCACACCCAGAAACACCTGGCCGTGTAACCTTGAGCAAGTTACTTAACCCCCATTGCTTTAAAAAAATATTAGTTTTCCCATTGGTGGTGGCCCCAGATAGACACTGTCTTTTTTCTGTGTGTTTTAATGATTTTCTATTTAGTATTTTATTTAATTTTTATTTAAATTAGGTTCTATTTAGTATGGGTGTTAATGAAAACCCACATGAAGAACCACAGGTATATTGGGAAGATACTCCTTGTACGATTTATTAAAGGATTTGGATGAAAGTCACAGAGGAAGAAAAGGTGTGGATGGATTGTGATCTGCCCTGGTAGGGAGAGTAAACTGATGATGAAATCATGGATGCATTGAAATATTGCTATAAAGTTTTACAGTTCAATTTCTTAACTTCCCTTATGGCACAGGTATTATTAGTAGCACTGATCACCTCCATGCACAATAATATTCCTTATATTCAAGGCATGATAAGTTGCTGCAAGGATTTGGTGAAAACATTCATTCCCCTTTCTTATGTATCGAAGAGTATTTGCCAAACCAATGTATTATCTTATTGATAATAAGTTACTCACCTGCAGTAACCAAGTAACCATTGTGTTCAGAGCACAACTACACTAAATTCAGGGCATTAATATATAGTACATTGGAATAAATGTACCTATGAGTTTTTAAAACATTATATTTTATGATGGAATTTAATGGAAATAGAGTATGCATTTCCTAACTCTAGTATATAATAAAGCTTTCACACCTCTTATGAGTACCAACTTTGTTTAATTCCACTGAGGTATCTTTTACTATCTATTCTTTATAATTCATATATGATTTCATTTTCTTCAGTTTAAAGATAATTTTAGTTCATAAATTCCCCCTTAACAAATGTCCCTCCTTGTTTAGTCTGTGAAGATTGGGGCCACATTTTATTATTCTGACGTACAATTTGGAATCCCCTTCCTCTCCCTCTTTGCTAATGACACTGTTTACTTATGACAATCATTGATACAAAATTTTAAATTTGAAAGTTTCCAAATAAATGTTTATATATGACTATGGTTGTATCTTCAAGCAAATGGTATCATTCTAACTATTTCTGCTTTCAAAGAACTGATTATTCAGGCAAATGATACTTATCTTAGACATTGCCTTTGCTCTCAGTGTAGTTCTACAGGATGACCAGTTAGAGATCTTCAGAGAATGGTGCTATAATATAACACAATATATGTATAAAAAGGAAAGGCATATTTAGAGCATTTGGCGTTGTCAGACTTTCTTGGCTTTTTAGCCTTTAAAGCCATTCCACAAGCTTTAATTGAAGACTGTCCTCTGAGTGTTTTAATTACATACATACTAATAGTGTTAGTGGGCACCCTCTATGGAGCTCTCCCTATGTGCATTAGGGGGATGAATGGAAGTACTTATTAAATGTAATGTTTTCCTTATGAAAGGAAGCACCAGCTTCAATACTCATTTACCACTTTTCTTCAGAAAAATATGATTTCCTTTGAACTTCCTCATTAGAATGACAAATAAGTCAAAGTAATTTCTAGGAATAAGAACAGAAAACTGGCATGAAACCATAGTAAGAAAAAGCCAGCTGAGGAGCCTGATACACAACAATACTATGTATAATTGGTGATTCATTATGCAGACTTGACAAATGGCAGAAGGACTTGACCAAGGCTTTTTGCCAAGTCCACACACTGAAATAAATGAAGGAAATAACTTGCTCAGCTATCAGATGCTCTGAGTGGAGTCCTAACTGCTGTATTTGCCATCTATGTTGCCATAAACATTTAGTCAGAAGAAAGAAATTGGTTGATTTGCCTAACACAGATGAATTTGTCATTGATAGAAGTGGATGAATCAATAAGACCATTGAAAAAGTTTTCTAAAACATTTCATTCAGCCTTTGCCAAAGGTTTAGTAACAGTGGGAGAAACCCAAACACTAATTAGGCTAAGAATCTGGAGAGAGGCTATATAACTCAACTGAGGATATTGGAGATATTTTTTATGTCTCTGTGGTATAGGGGAGAAAATCTTGAATTTGGGATCAGGAACACCTGGGTTTAAATTCTTTTAGTACTTACAAACTGTGTGACCATAGGCAAGTTAAAGAACCTCTCTGAGACTTAATTCCTCATCTGAAAAAGAGTATAATATCTGATGTACTGACTTTATGGGATTATTGTGAGGATCAAATGATATTATATTTTAAAAACTTCACAGTACCATGAACATATTATCTGTGATTATCATTATCTCTATTCATACTGCATAAGTTGCAGAACTAAGAACATGGGTTCAGCTCTAGCAACTCTGCCAGCAAGTTAGTCAATAAACATTTATTAAATACCTACTTTACAATAGACCCAAATGGAGTCATAAAGAGTTGAACTGAAATGACTGAAACAACAGTAACAGAAATATGTTAGACATTCCACTAAGTGTTTGGGATACAAAGAAAGGAAAATACAGTTCCTTATCCCATGAAACTCAGTCTAAAACTAAGTTCATTAAATGTTTTGCACTGCACATTTTATTTTTCCCAGAGACTTTTCTATGAATATATGTCTTTTAAATCATAATGTCTAGGAATATATATACACATACACACATATATCAAATACAAATGCAAATAACTACATGCAAACAAACTATATACAGGATAAATTGGAAATAATCAATAGAGAAGCCACTAGTATAAAGAGAGACCTGGAAAGCCTTTCTGTAGAAGGCGGGATTTTGACTGGGATTTCAATGAAGTTATAGAAGCCAAGAATATAGAGATGAAGAGAGAAAGCACTGCAACATGGGGAAGAGCTAATGGAAATGTGAAGAGTTGAGAAATTGCAGTGCCTTGAGGAATAGGCAGGAGGTTAGTGTCACTGAATAATATTGTGTGTGTGTGTGTGTGTGTGTGTGTAAGGTGTAAGTTGTAAGAAAACTTGAAAGGTGGGAGGAACATGCTATAAAAAGCTTTGCATGTCACAGGATTTTATATTTGATTCTGGAGTGATAGGGAGCCACAGGAGTTTATTGAGTAGAGGGGAGTTGTGGTCAGACCTGTGTGTAAGAAGATCACTTAGGAGCTGAACTGGAGTGCAGAGAGAGACTTGTGGCAGGGAGAACAACCAGCAGATTATTTCAATAGACCAGGTGATGAGGGCCATTAAGGATGGTAGCAATGTCAGAGGAGATAAGTGTATGTAATATGAAGGTTAAATATGAAGGTAAAACTGACAAGTCTTGGTAATAGTTTGGATATTGGGTGTGAGATGGAGGAAAGCTCCTGAGTCTGGGTAACTGAGAAGATGATAGAACTCTTCACAGTTATAAGGAAGTTTAAAAGGGGGGGGGGAAGAGTATTTTTCTTGGGGAAAGATAATGAGTTCAGTTTTGAACCTGTTGAATTTAAAATGTCTGCCCTACATATGGTTTGAGATGTCCAATAGGTAGTTGGGTTTGGGAGCTTAGAAGTCAGCAGAAAGGTTAGTACTGGATAAGTAGATTTAAGAATCATCAGCAGAGAGATGGTAGTTAAACCCATGAGAGCTGATGAGGTCACCAGGTAAAGCATAGAGGAAGTAGAGAAGACCCAAGACAGAACTGTGGTAGACTTCTATGATTAGTGGGCATGACCTGGATGAAGAAACAGCAAAGGAAACAGAGAGTGATTAGGTGGGTCAAAAGAGAACCATGAGAGAGGAGTGTCATGAAAACCTAGAGAGAAGAGGTAAGGGCAAGAGGGTGGTTTATGCTATCAAAGGGTGCAGATAAGTCAAGAAAAGAGGACAAGAAAAGGCCATTCAATTTGGAAATAAGGATATCATTACTTTGGAGAGAGCTTTGCCACACACTAACTGTTTAATCACTAGAGGTCATTTAGCCTCTCAGCGTTTAGGCAAATCTTTAGGTCTATATTACAGATAAGTTGCTGAGCGGCATTGGTAGAGATAATTTTTGTATTACTGAGCTCTATAAACAAAGAAATCAAAAGTCCAGGGATACAGACATACACACTGGCTATGACTAGACAAAATTGGCTCTTCAACATTAAGTTCAAGTAATCAATCAATAAACATTTATTAAGCACCTACTGTGTGCCAGGCACAAAATTTCACATTTTATTTTTCCTAGTGCCTTCTCTATGAATACATGTCTATTAAATCATAATGTATAGGAATATCTGTCTATCTATCTATCTATCTATCTATCTATCTATCTATCTATCTATCTATCTATTTATCTATCATCTATCTGTCTATGTGTGTGTCTCTCTATAAATACATCAACATGTTTTAAAACGCAGATACTACATATGTATTTGTTCATGTATAACCCTCACAGCAAACTCAGCAAAAAATAGGTCATACTCATATTCATATGCATTCTTCCTCACCCTTGTGAACTGCATTACTTGGAGTTTGCTCCATTATACTATTCTTTGGTACCTTAGTATCCCACCTCTCCTGGACTAATAGTTTGGTGTACCACTTACCATGTGACCACCTCAATGGTCAATTAAAAATCTTATAATGGCATTAAGAGTCGAATTGTCAAGGCAAAAGTCCAGAAGTTTCAACTCTTTGAAAGTGGTGGGGTTGATTCTTTGTTTATATAGTATTAGTGTTTTTTTCCAATTATAGGTAAAGATAGTTTTCAACATTCATTTTTGTAAAATTTCAGTTTCTAAATTTTTTTTTCTTTCCCTGCCCTACTGCCTCTCCAATATATCAAGCAATCCAATATGGTTTATACATGTACAATCACATTAAACTTATTTCCTTCCACATTAGTCATATTCTGAAAGAAGAATCAGAACAAAAGGGAAAAGCGAGGAGAAAGAAAAAGCAAGAAAAAAATGAAAAGAGTGTACTTTAATTGGAATTCAGACTACATTGTTCTTTTTCAGGATTTAGTTAGCATTTTCTATCATGAGTCTTATGGAATTATCTTGATCATTGTATTTCTGAGAAGAGCTAAGTCTATCATAGTTAATCATTATACAATGTCACTGTTGCTCTGAACAATGTTCTCCTGGTTCTGCTCACTTCACTCAGCATCAGTTCATGCAAGTCTTTCCAGGTTTTTCTGAAATCCACCTGCTCACCATTTCTCATGGAACAATAGTATTGCATTACGTTCATATACCAGAATTTATTTAGCCATTCCCCAATTGCTGGGTTTCCATTCAGTTTCCAATTCTTGGGCACCATAAAAAGAGCAGCTATAAAGATTTTTGTACATGTGAGTCCTTTCCCCTTTTTAATGATCTCTTTGGGATACAGACCTAAAAGTGGTATTGCTTGGGTCAAAAGGTATGCAGTTTTATAGCCCTTTAGCCATAGTTCCAAATTGCTCTACAGAATGGTTGAATCAGTTCACAACTCCACCATTAGTACATTGGTGTTTCAATTTTCCCACATCTCCAAAATTTCTAATTTTCCTGTTTTTCAGGTTAGACAAACTGGTAGGTATGATGTGGTCCCTCAGAGTTGTTTTGATGTGCATTTCTCTAATCAATAGTGACTTAGAGCATTTTTTCCATATGACTATAGATTGCTTTAATTTCTTCATCTGAAAACTGTCCATAACCTTTGATTATTTATTGATTGGGGAATAACTTGTATTCTTATAAATTTGACTCAGTTTTCTTTATATCTTAAAAATGAGGCCTTATCTTGGTACATGGTGTAAAATGTTGGTCTATGCCTAGCTTCTGTTATACTATTTTCTAATTTTCCCTGGAGTTTTTGTCAAATTAGTGAATTCTTGTCTTAGAAGCTGGAGACTTTAGGTATATCAAACAATAGATTACTATAGTCATTTACTGCTGTGTCTTTTGTACCTAACCTATTCCACTGATCTACCATTCTTTTACTTAGCCAGTACCAAACAGTTTTGATGATTGTTCCTTTATAATATAGTTTTATATCTTGAACAGCTAGTGGTGGGATTGATTCTGCAAATATATTAACCAATCCTCTCCATTATGGAAAAAATAAAGATAAATTATTATTCTTAATATTATTTCATGCCCTCCTTTCTATTTTTTTCTTAGAAAAAGAAACATGTCATCCTTCCATCTTTTTGTAGTGCCACTAACAAGTACCAGTTTGATAACACTTTTTTTTTGTGGAGGGCAATTGGGGTTAAGTGACTTGCCTAAAGTCACACAGCTAGTAAGTGTGTCAATTGTCTGAGGCCAGATTTGAACTTAGGTCCTCCTGACTCCAGGGCTGCTCTATTCACTGTGCCACCTAGCTGCCCGATGATAACACTTTTTAAATAGGCACAATTTTCCCCCTTTCATTTTAGGGAATTTGGATTTTGGAAAGAAAATATTTGGTGTCCTCTGATTGAGATGGTATAACATGCTGCATCTTTCACTAAGTTAAAGCAACCAAATTGATCCTTATAATTGATTCTTATTTAGTACCAGAGAATACAATAAGAGAAATGAATAGAGTAGAGGTTTTAAAAAAATTCACTCACTAAATAATCTTATAGTGGGCTACTCTGGATGAGCTTGAGTGAATGACCTGTGGGTTAAGCATTTATAGCCAAAGCAATTGAATGAGAATTATTTGAATATTTAACTTCATTTGATTCATTTACCACCTTGTGAGGATCTGGTCTATATCTTATATTCTCTGCCTCATCTTACTTCATCCACCTTCTAGTCAGATGTCAAATTGTGTGTGCATAGATCTGACCAAGTCAACCCTTCTTGCTACAGTCAGTGAACTTCAATGATTCCCTACAATTTCCAGGATCAAATAGCAAATCTTATGTTTGACTTTTCAAATTGTTCATAACCTGGCCTTCTCTTAGCTTTCCAGCCTTGTGCTTCACTCACAGCAATGTGTTCTACCATCCAGTGAAATCTTCCTTCTTATTTCTTGCACTACTGGTTGTTCCTTAGAACTTAGAATTTCTTATAAATTCTCTTCCTCCTCATCTCCATCTCTTGTCTTCCTCAACTCCCAACTAAAATGTGACCTTTATATACCCTTGTATTTCCTCTGAATTCAATGAAGAATTTAATTCTAGAAAACAAACATTTAAGAAATGGTCAAAGTTTCAAAACCAATCAGAGCTGTTAATCATTCCTTGCAGCAAACAGTTCCTTTCACTGAAAGTCACTTCTAATTCTATGACAGAAAAAGTGCAAAATGTCTTTGGCGTTGGGGACAGCTTTAAAACACACTAAATGAATGTTTTAGGCTAGGTTAGGGTGCAATTTGAGACAGCTAGGTGACAAAGTAGATAGAGTTCTGGGTCTGGAGTCAGGAAGACCCATCTTCCTGAGGTCAAATTTGGGCTCAGAAAATTATTAGCTGTGTGGCCCTGGAAAAGTCACTAATCCCCATTTTGCCTCAATTTTTCTCATCTGCAAAATCAACTGGAGAAGGAAATAGCAAACTACTCCAGGAAAGTTCTAAATAGAGTCACAAAGAGTAGGACTGGACTGAAAGACAATAAAAGGATGAAGTTTAAGTGGTGCAAATATACAAAGAGAGAAATGCAAGTTAAGTCAAAGGTTTATGATGCTATGTAGAAATACATTGAGACAAAGGATAAAGCTCTTTTCCAAATGTATTTCCCCACTTTTACTTCTCTCTACTTTAAGTATACAGAGTGGTTATCCATGGTTATCCTTTGGTGACAGGGGATTTTGCCTCTCCTTTGGTTTGCTTTGTACAGTATTATCTGCTTCTACCACCAAAAGTTCAGATGCAGCAGTTCTGAGGGCTTACTGCTTGATGCATGGCTCAAATTTTCTTTATGCCTTTGCCAATGATTAGTTAAACTTGTCTTATTTTACATAATGCATGTGCTAGTCAACATCCCATGTAAACAATATTTTGATTCCTTAACATTTGCTTGCAAATAGGTCTAAAGAAAGGTTGGTCTTCTGATTAGCACTGCTAATTACCAATAATCCTTTCATTACTTGACTGATAACTAAAACTAATTAAAGCAGTTTTGGCAGATGACTGCTATTGCTGATAGCTAAAAAAGTAAGGAAATCAAGAAGAGAAATATTTAGACAATTTTATTTCATAAACTTCACCCCATCTTTAACAGCAGGAGAAAAAGAAGTAATAGAGAGTAATTCGGATGTATGGGGACATTTCCATCAGACTTCATGTTCCCTAAGACTTGGGTTGTGTATGTATAACCAATGTGGCAACATCACTAAGCACGCATCTTTGAATGAAATTCTATATGGAAGAAGCTTTAAAATCAAGGACAGAGGGTCTGTGTGAATGAGACAGGCAAAACATGGCCTTGTATTTGGGAGAGAAAAAGAGAAGATAATGGGGCAAAATTCATGACATTTGAAATCCCACTGTGTCTTTGGACTGATAACAAAAAGATTTGAGGATAAAAAGCCCACACAATTCTGAGTAGTCTAAGACTATGAGTGTAAAGTAAATGACTTCTACTATGATGGGAAATTCAAGGAAAAAAAGAAGAATTCAGGCATAATTTTCTTGAAGGTATAGGAGATTTATATCCCTTTGTGTATGGTGGACGAGAATGTTTCACAACTTGATTCACATCCTTATTTGCCATTTCTTGTCTTAATTAAGTATTTTTACAACTAGAAAAAATGAACAAAGATGGGTTGATCTTCTGGCTTTAGTATCATGAGGCAATAAGTGCATACACTGGTCTATCAATATTTCCAAATTTAATTTAAGTATTACTTCTTCCAATAAGTCTTCCTCTTTTTATTACACACAACAAACATAAACATTTCAGTATACAAACAAAAAAAAGAGGAATATGTTTGAAAACATGAACTTCTGTGATATAGAATTTGATTTAAAATGCTTAAATTTACTTATTACAAAATAATACTGGTAGTATCAGATTGAATTTTTTTGGTTCTCTATGTGTGTATTATAAAATTTTATTAATCTTACTTTCTTTCTTTTGCATCTCTATGACTAAGCATTAATTTACCCTATGTCCTCAATAGAAGCTCTTCCTTGAAACAATTAAGGATAGTCAAAGAAAAAATTAATCACCACATTGGCCATTTCTAAAAATACATGTTTCCTATACCTCTAAACCATCACCAAGATGTGGATGGTATGCTTTGACATCAGTCTTCTGAAGTCATGATTTGTCACTTCATTGAATTCACTTCTATCTTCAAATACTTACTAGAGATGTGTAACCATGGACAAGTCACTAAATCACTGTGTGCCTCAGTTTTCTTAACTGTAAAATGAGGATCATAATGACACCTTTCTATTAGAACTGTTGTGAGGATAAAATAAGGTAATATTTGTAAGGCACTTTACAAATTTTCAAGTGCCATATTTGTTATTACTGAACCAAATTCCGAGCTCTACCAGCAGTGTATTGGGGTGTCTTTCCTTCTATAGCTCTCCTGACAGTTGTCATTTTCAGCAAATAGCCTTTCCAAATAACTTTGGCTAATGTGAATATTTAAAATTCCTTTTTCTTTATATTTGTTTATGGTAATTTAGTACCCCCATTTATCTGTCTTGCCACTAATTATTTTTGTTATTGCTTTAATGATGTCAGTGTCATTCTTTACTTTTTTAAACGTAGCTAAGGCGCAATAAATCCTAATCCTCTTTTAATTCTGTATGAATGTTCGTGTTTCATATGCACCACACAGTTGGACTTTGCTTTCTGACCCATTCTACTATTCTCTATTCTATGGAAAAAGTTCATTCCATTCACAATCACGATTATGGCTATTTGTTCATTTTTTCTTCATCAAATCTTATAATATTTATTTCATAATCATCTTTGATGGGAGAAAAAAAATAATTAATAGATACTTTTAGTTCACATTGCTTGGAGTAATCTGATCTCTGTTTCTTTCCAATACAGTAAATAACTAGAAAGCACCTATGTCCCAGGCACTGTGCTAACCACTGGGATATGACTAACAAAATGAAAGACAGTTTCTGCCATCAAAGAGTTTACAATCTAAAGAAGAGATAAGGCACAAAAAGAAGTAGGAAAGGAGTGGGTGGTGGTAGGGTGGAGTGGGGGAAACCTAGTTTCATGGACTTGAAACCAGGTTTAGAAGCAGATATAAAGCAGAATGGTCTGAGAATCCAGTTTCTGTCCTCCATAAAGGAAGGCACTGGGAAGAGTTTGGTACTTTCCCTCCAGTCTCCCAATCAGTTGGATCTTTTTAAATTAATTGAGCTCCTCATTGGTGCTGGGCACTGTGGAAAGCTTTTTGGTTTTGTTTTGTTTTTGATCTTCACCAATTCAGGTGAAGATCAATTTATTTTTAGCTTTTGGTTTTGGAGCTTTGTCTGGGACACAGAGATTATGACTTATTCATCACAGTCACATAGCTAGTATATGTCAGAGGCAAGACTTGAACCTAAATCATCCAGACTCCAAGGCTGACCCTCTATGCATTTTGCCAGCTGATATGGAAGATATGGAAAAGTCTAACAAATTCTGGGAGTTTTTATAGCCTAATTGGTAAATTGAATAAATCAATAAACTTTCTTTCTCCTTGCTTTTTCAGCCCAGTATCAAATTACTAGTTCTACTTCTCAAACTCCCAAATCCATTGGTAGCTATAATTTACTTTACTTGAGACAATTCCCTCTATATTTTCTTTCAATTTCCTATTCCAGTCCAGTTCTTTGCTTACTTTATTTCTGACTCTTTTTCTTTTTCTCCTCTTCCTCTTCCATCATCATCATCATCATCATCATCATCATCATCATCATCATCATCATCACCTTCTTCTTAAAAAAAATAACCTTCCCCCACTTGGTTGTAATTCATGAGATCTTCTCCCCCACCTCTGTGTTTGGTTCCCCATCTTCATGAAATAATAAACTCCTTCCTTCATTTCTTTTTTTCATTTACTAAGGCACTTTTTTTGGAATACCTCAGCTCAGAAGTTGTCTCTCATTTTTTCTTCAATGACCCTTACATAAGGTATGAATAGCAATGGACCATAATATTTTCTACCCTATTTCAGTACACTTGATCATCACCTAACCCAATGGGCCTATTAATACTTACTCACTTATCTTAAGTTTCTTTTGTCTACTGAGTTTGTATTTCAAAGACTGTCAAATTCTTGTTTTCTCAAAGGGAATGGTTGGAAATTATCAGTTCTGTGAAAAGCTCATTTCTCTCTTGTAAGTTATACTCAACTTTTTAGGATACTTTATTCCTCCCCCCCTTTGTTTCCCTGTATTTTTCAATTAAGAATGCACAGTAACATTATGTAATTTTGTTGGATGTGCCTGTTCCTCTGACAGAACTCTGAGGAAACTAGGCAAACTTTTTTTCCTTCAATCCCTACTTTCCCTTTCACTTGCTTATTTTTTTAAACCAGATGTTGATTATGATTTATTGTCTTGTTTTATCTTACTTTTTATTTTTTTGATCCAACTTTCTCTTTACATAAAACATCTGTGGTCAGTACAGATGTGCACATTTCTGATTGTATATATTCTGACTAAGATCAGAAAACACAGCTGGTTATTTTAACTATACAAAAAGAAAATGTGACTGAGAAGTATTCTTTCTAACTTAGGACAGTGCTTTCAGTTTCTGGACAATTGTTAAAGGAAAGAAAATTTTTAGTAACCAATGGATGGAAAAGATATGATAATTTATATTAGATATTTTAAAAATCATTTGATGGACTTCCCAAAGAGAAGAGAGAGATTTCCATTTAGATCTTAAGTCATCATATCTGACTATAAGCAAATCTATTGATTATTGTTACTTGGTGAAAAAAATTTTCAGTCCTGATTATAGCAAAAAAGGACAGGGTAAAGGAGGAAAGTATAGGATCCAGCTGTTGAACCAACAAATCTCTGTTCCTGACTAGAAGAGAATGAGGGCATAGAATTAGAGGAGAGAGGATGGCCAAAAGAGAAGGTCCCATTCTGAATCAGTCCCTAATGAAAGAAATAGGCATGGTCTAAGTAGATTCTATTCCCATTGTTTTTGTTAGTTGGGACAGAGAGTAACTTTTTCCTTTGCAGAGTAATACCAAAATATTTCATATACTATGTAGTATTTGTTTGTTTTATGACTATTCACCTTATTTCTTCTCCAACTCTAATTCCCCTTACAAACATTGTAAAGTAATTGATGGCAGTCTTCATGGAATGAGTAGACACAATAGAATGAATCATAGGATTTAGAGTAAAAAGTTACCCTTAAAGATCATCTAGTTCACAGGTTCTTAACTGCTGGCCTATGTATTTAAAAAAAAAAAAAAAACATTTGCTGGGGGCGTCTAGGTGGCGCAGTGAGTAAAGCACTGGCCCTGGAGTCAGGAGGACCTGAGTTCGGTTCCAGCCTCAGACACTTAACACCCACACAAAATAACTAGCCGTGTAAACTTGGGCAAGTTACTTAACCCCAATTGCCCTCCAAAAAGCAAAACAAAAACAAACAAAAACAAACATTTGCTGTTTTTCTAAATAATACATTTTGTGGGTAATAATATATATTTGACTTTATGCATTTAGAAACATTATTCTGTGAAGAGGTCCACAGAATTCACCAGATTGTCAAAAGGAGTCCATGACACACAAAAATGGTAAAAATCGATTCAGTTCAGGCTGCTCGTGTTACTGATGAGGAGACCAAGACCCAGGTAGCTTCAGTTTCTTGTCCAAGTTCATATAGATAATAAGGAGCAGATTTGGATTTCACTCTAGAACATATTATTCTCTTTTATTGCATTCTGCACAGGTTAGAGCCTAACATGTGGTCCAGGCTCAATGAATAGTTCTTGAATTGAATGATTAGATGTGATGCAGATAAAAATAAAATTATTTTAAAGTATTTCATTTTGTTACTAAATCAAACTACATGTACATAAGCATAGAGAAACACATTTCCCCACTATAATACATGTGGGATGATTTTAAAACAAAATGCTAGAATACTTATTTGGGCTACTTATTTTTGTCAAAATTAAAGCTGACTCATTACAATTTGAAGTGGAAATAGTCTAATTACTCAAGGAGGGTCAAAATTTCTAAATACTTAACCATGCCATAAAAATACATGGAAAAATTAAACAAATCAGTTCTAGGTCTATAATCTAAGGATTACACAAATTATCAGTGGGGATAAGAGTTTAAAAATATTAGAGAATACCATGTTTCCACAAACAAAAAACTCTTCAGGTCTTACATATTTTAGTTTACAAAAGAGTTTAAGTAGGATAAATGTTCTTAGATTTGTGAGAACATTGCCAGTGCTCATAGTTCAATCAATTAATCAGTCAGCAAGCACTTAAGAAGTCCTTACTGCATGTTAGGTACAGGATTAAGAGCTGGGGGTAAAAAAAGAACAAAAAAAGTCCCTTTCGTTGAAGAAGGAATTTGCAATTCTAGTGAGAGATGCAAAACATAGGTAAGTATACAGATAATACATGCATAGAGGATGAAAGGTAGAGGTAGAAGTGAAAGGCACTAGTAGGTCTGGGTATTGGAAAAGGCCTCTGGCAGAAGGTGGGATTTGAGATGAGTCTTGAGGGAATCAAGGGATTTTATGATCCAACAGGTGAGGAGGAAGATCATTCGAGGCATGGGGAAAGTTCATGCAAGTCCATGTGGAACATGACAGCAAATGAGCCAGTATGGCTGAATTGTGAAATGTATGAAAGGGGAAGATGTTTAAGCAGACAGAAAAGATGTGAAAGGAAAGGGCAAGGTGGTATAAAGTTTGAATGACAAACAGAGGAATTCATGTTTAATTTTATTGATGATAGGAATCCTTTGAACTTTATTTAGGAGAGAATGACACAGTGAGATGCATTTTTGTAGTAAGATTATTTCAGGCAATGTGTGGAGAGTTGGAACAATAAGACACTTGAGGCAAGAGACCAATTAGAAAGTTATGTAATAGTTGAGGCAAACAGTGATTAAGACCTGAACTTGGGCGGTGGCCATGTGAATGGAGAGAAGAGACCATATATGAGATTCTTCGTGAAAAAGGAAATAATATCTAGGAATCACACTCCAATTCATCCTCCATTCAACTGCCAAAGTGATCTTCTAAAAGCACAGGTCTGCTTCTCTATCCCAACAAAAAAACAGTGACTCTTGATTACTTCCATATAAATTCCTATTTGACTTTTAGCTGTTTGAAGATTGGGAAGAAAGGTACAACCATGCCCAGCTGTAATCAAAACAATAGTTCTTAGAAAGAGAAGTAGAAACAAATCATGTGACTAGATTGAATGGGTAGCTTTCTATGATTAACAGAATTGTACCTCTTTAGATTCAAAACTGAATTTTCCCTTGAAAGTTGGAAACTCCCTGGGATTCAGATCTGGCACAGACCTTACAAGACTGTCTCCCACCTTTAAGAAGTGATGAAAATATTGAGACTAGCAAGAGGGAAGGACATTATATATGAATTGACTGAAGCAGAATTAGTGATCAGATATACTGCCTTCCCCAGCAACATTGCCAGGGAGTGCTGGTGGGCGAGAAGATGCACACAAAGTGAACACATCTTTCATCTCACCTGAGTCTTCAGAGATTAATCTTTTTCTTTGTCCTTAGGCAGCAGTTTGGTTCTACTCTTTTCTAGGAGGTTGAGATGTAAGTAGCAATATATTCATCTGATGAGCGAAATAGAAACTAGATACGACAACTTTCCTCACTCCTTCACCTTCCCCAATAAAGCTCTTACTTTCAACCTCTTTCCACTTGGTTTAGAGTTGAAAAGAGTATGTGGCCTCAAACATACCTTTTTTCTGACTTGATAGACTCTATTCTTTCCAGTGTCAATTGGTGTAGGAAAGATAATTTAGGTTTACATTCCATTTAAAGAAATGCTTGTGTATTTTGGGGGTTATAGTTGAAACTTATACTCTTAATTTACAAAATCATTTTTGAGAGATCTACAATTTTGTACGGAGCTAGAAAATTTCCCCAAAGTCAACGTGCTTCACAGTCTTCATTAAATATCAATTCCCTTCTTGCATAGGCAAAATTGTCTTTGTTTGGTGAGACCAGCCAAGTATGCTATTGTTTAAAATTTAAATATTCTGAATTATGGCTAAGAATGGAAAAGAAGGGTCAGGTACACTCCTAAATCCCTTTCCTTAACAAGTGGCTTTAACGGGGGCAGCTGTGTGGTGCAGTGAATAGAGCACTGGCCCTGGAGTCAGGAGGACCTGAGTTCAAATCCAGCCTCAGACACTTGACACACTTACTAGCCGTGTGACCTTAGGCAAGTCACTTAACCCCAACTGCCCTCCAAAAAGCAAAAAAACCAAACAAGGCAAAAAGAAAAACCCCAAAATAAGTGGCTTTAACAAAGAAGCTGGGCATTTAATTTTAAAGAGAGCAGTGCCCTTACTAGTAATACCACATGAATAACAGGTTACATTTATTCTTCTTGGACCTAAGTTGCAGCACTGATCATTAAAAAAATGGTAGAATTTGAAGAGACATATTTTGGGTCCAGAAAACCAAAAAACTCACAAAAATTAGAATGACCAAACATTTTAGATGATCTATCATGGGAAATATGTTTCCCATCTTTGGAAGTCTACAAATGGAACCTGGATTACTTTTGTTCTTTCAGGGATATAAATGAGTATTCCTACTTAGGTCGGAGTTGGATTAAATTATACTTGAGATCTCTTACAGCTCTAATAAAATATCTGGTTTATTTTGATTTTTATTGCAAAGAAATTCAAATAGAGAAGTTTTAAATGTTTACTTGTTTACTAAACAGTTCTTTCAGTCTATGAATAAATATAGAAAGTATCCTCATTTTCATAATGTTGAGATAAAGATGCTTTAAGGTTGCCAAAAATTGGGGAGGGATTTGTGGGAGGATAAGAACTATGTTTTCAGGGATTTCATAAATACTTAAAAATATAAGTTCTGAAAAAATGCTATATATTGTATAAAATGTGATTTTGCCCCAGTCACATTTACCAATTTTGCTTCACTCCATCCCTAGACTTTCTACAAATTCTACAGAAAAGATATACAGAATTTGCCCACAAATATATTTTGATGGCAGAAGAATAATAATAATGCACAATGGAGTCAACTGAGTTAATATTATTTCTAACACCTTATAAAAAAATAAAACAAACACTCTCACATAGGCTTATTTTTATAGTTACTAGTTGAATGGCATCAATCAGATAGTGGATAACTGATTTACATTTCTGGATATCACTAAAGTTTTCCAAACTACTACCCATAATAAAATTTCAGATGGGGCTTTCTAGCAGAAGGCTAGTAAAATCCTCTAACTCCCTTCCCTCAAACTCCCTCCTCCCCTCAAGGTCAAGGGGGTAGGGAGTATATAAGATGGGCGTGCCCTTCTAACCAACCTTTCCCCTGCCACCCTCCACTCCTGTCACTCTCTGCCACTCATGAGCTTCTATTATACCCCATCCCCCAATTCAGGATTGCAGAGTCATTTCATTATATTGAAATGCAACTCTATATCTGACATTCAAAAGGAATCAGGGAGATTTCAGGAAGACATGAGTACCTCAGATTACCTAAGTGATGATTTTTGCATAAATTGAATGTGACTTTTTCAGAATATTTATCCAGGCTACCTTGGCTCACCCTTACTCCATCTGATTTTCTAAGAAGAATTCCAGGACATCTGCTCCTGTAGCTCTGACTGTGTTACTTTTTCATCTTTCTTAGTGGGATGTTTAGTCCTTGAAGTTGTGTGTACATTTATAGATGGATAATGATACATTTCTGTTTAATTTCTTTTGACATAGTTTTTAATCCAGAGAAGTTAAATTCCTTGGGAAAATCATTGCATTAGAAGATGTGTTTTTACTATAAATCTAGAAACAATGCTTCCTAGAAAACACTTTTCACAATATAAAAGGGACATATTGGAGTAAAAATAAAATCTTAAAAATCTTTGCTTTGCTCTAAATTTATGGTTTTATAGGTGAAGGGAACTCCTGGTATTTCCATCCCTTCCATTGAAACAGATTGGAAATTTGTAACTTGTCATCTTAGGGAATTACTGAACGGGATTATTGAAAACTTTATAATAATTTAAAAGACATAAGAATTCTCATTAATGCACATGATTAGTTATTGCATCTCAGACATGTCTTTCTTCTTGAATGAAATGGTGGGCAATAACTACAGGATAAGTCATATATTGGCAGATCTGACCAATGTATAAATTTGTTTGGCTTAATAATAGCAGTGTGCTACAGCTGAAAAGAACATTAGCTTTGGAGTCTGAATACAAGGATTCAAATCCTAGCTTTGCCATTTCTGCCTATGTGATCTTATGAAAGCAATTGCACCTCTCTGGTTCTCAGTGTCCTGATCTATAAAGTGAAAAGATTGATTTAGAAGCTGTAAATCTGTGTATCTTTGTTTCTAAAGTGGGTTCTATTTGGCAGGGTATTGGGAAATAACAATGATATAAAAGTATAAATAAAACATTTCTTAAAATGAATAGGATGTGTTTAATTTTAGTTGATGAATTGATCATATATAGATTTTAATTACTATACATGTATGTAGACACATGCATGCATTGATGATTGTAATGTAATAAAGTATTTAATAAATGTTATATAATAAAATGCCACATTTTCAATTTTTAGAAATTAACCTTTCCCTTTAAAATTCAAAATTTTTAATGAGTAAACCTGGTTTGAAGCAAATCCAGCATTTTTTTTTTTGGATACGAAATATTTTAGATCTGTGGACAACTTGATAAGACAGGGGGCAGGGGGTGCTGTAGAATTTCACTAATTCTAAAAGCATATTTTATTTGGAAACAATTCTATTTCTCTAAGTAAATTGCTCAAGATATACACAAACTCACTCATAAGAAAATACAAATTAGTCCACTGGATTCTGTCTGTTTCCTCATTTGATTAACATTCCCATTTTGAAAAAAAAACAAGACTACCCTTGAAAGGTATTGCTTTTGAATGAAAAAGAGAAAAAAAAAACCTTAGTGTCACAGATGGTTGTCAGAATGAAATGAAGCTTGGGTCTGTTGAGGGAATCAGACATTAGTGTGAAATCTGAATAGAAAGGAACACAGCAGAAGGCAACATTTCAAAAGGCATTTGGCACCAAGTGGCATTGTGAGGGTTAATTTACTGCCAGGAACTGCTGGGCTTTTCATTCTCAGTAGACACACAATAGACAGATCCCCAAAGTGCCCATCATAATCACAGATGCTGGGGATTAATGCTAAGATGAAAGCTTCATGAATATTAAAAATATCAAAACTGCTAATGATGTAGCAGAGTTTGAAATAACATTCAATCTCAAAATCTAAAAGTATGGCATGAAGGCATAGTAAGACATTGTCTATTAAAAACTGATTAAAAGCCTACTCAATTTGTAACAGAAAGAGGCTTATGCATATTAGGACTTGAACTGACTGCCAAACTTTACAAATTGCACAGACTAATTACCATAATTAGGTCTTGGATTGAAGAAGAAAATTCTCTTTATCTCAGGATGAACTTCAACAAGCAAAAGGACTGAGCATCAGATAGACTTTTCCTCTAAATGATGTTTCAAAAGAATTGCTAAAAATAAACAAACAAAAAGTCCGAAGTGTATTAGAAACATGATTTTTAAAATTAGAAATTCCTGCAAAATCTTATAAAATTTAAAAAAAGACTCTTAAATGTACACTTTTTAAACTTATTCATACAGTTTTAACAATGGCCAGATCCAGATTTTTTTTTACTGCTATTTTTTCTAGTATTTTAGTGCTACTCAATGTGAGTATTTAAGCCTGGTTTCGAAGTTATTTTGCTTCATTTCAGATATGTGTCAAACCTATAAAAACTGCCAAATCAGTTCAACCATTAAGATGAGAGGCAACATGGTATACTACTGTGGATAGGGAATGAGGGTTAAAATTAGGAAGATTAGGTTCAAATCCCACCTCAGATGCTAGTTACATGAACCTGGGCAAGTTATTTAAATGTCCTTGGGACTCACTTTTCTTATCTGTAAGACAAGGGTGTTGGACTTGAAGGCCTCTAAAGTCCCTTCTGATTTTACATTTACATTCTACATTCTCAAAACAACTAGAACTACAATTCTGGTTATAACTGAACTGATATTTAAACACTGAAATCTGGAGGCTGATGACAATGCTTATGCTTCTTGTAATGGGGATCTGGCCAATGAAAGTTCAGCTATGATGAATATGCTCAGCATGGTCAGTCTGATATATAGTCCCACATGTACTTCAGAACATGTGGCGCTATTCTATGCCTGTTTCTAGCCTACTTTTTGTTCTACTGAGACAGAAATGGGTTTGCACACAAAAGACTCATGGAGGCAACTCATTCTTTTTCTTTGCTGGCTGCATTTGAATTAAGAGGCAGTAACTACAATAAGCTTCTGGTTAAGGAGAGCACTTATGACATACTCTTTCAACCATGGTCATTTTGAAGCCAAGAACACTTAAGAAGACATGTCTAAACTGATGCAGAGTGAACAGAATCAAGAGAACAATTTATATACCATAACAATATTGTGAAAATAAACAACTTTTAAACACCTGAGAACTCCTCTGATCAACACAGTAATCAACTATGATTTTAGAGAACTGATAATAAAGAATGCCATCCTATTCTTGACAGAGAGGTGATGGTCTAAATAGTAGGATGTGATATACATTTTTGGACATGCTGCATGTAGGGATTTGTTTGCATAACTAACTAACTAACTAACTAACTAACTAACTAACTAACTAACTAACTATATATATATATATATATATATATATATGTTTGTTACAAAGTGGTTTCTCTCACACCCACCCCTTTTTCAGGGGAGTCAGAGGGAGAAAATATAAGTGCTTATTAATTTCAAAAAATATAAAATTTAACTTAAAAATAAAAGACACCTCAATCCTTCAGGAGTACCTCTAGAACTCTGGAAAGGAGATTTAGAAGGAAAACAAGGAAGCCTTGTCCTGGGATTTGGTATAAGGACCTAAAGGCACATCAAAATTACAAGGTGTAGAAACAATTGATCTTAAGATCTAGTTAGAAGTAATCACAAGGTAAAATTGGAAGCTGCTAGATAATATTCCTCTTTCAGTACCCTTGGTGAATTCCACTCTATCCTTCTTCATAACCTCCCTTGATGGAGCTTCCGTGTATCCCGGGATCTCCACCTAAGGCAGGAGTGCTGGGCTCTCTTTCCCAACTGAATTTGCTTTAGAAACTTGGTTTATGGAGATGTTTTATGCTCTATGCCCCACATATGTATGTGTGTGTGTGTGCCCTAGGCACCAAATTGTTGACTGAAGATGTGAAAATGACCAAAATTGTATCCACTCCACTTTATGCAATGCAAATTGATACAACTAGTTGTTAGAACTCTAGAAAGAAGTTAATTAACCTTCATAAAAGTTGATTCAGAGTGCTATACAGGCCAGGGGTCATTTAATTACAAGGTATTTTCAGCAATTAGATTATATCAAAGACTTCAATTTTACTTTTATGAGCAATAATGAAGATGGAAATAAAGTGAATTGCCCACGGTTATACAGGCAGTAAACACTGGAGGTAGAATTTGATACTGGAACAACTTCCATTTTAGGATTATTAATGCTTTTATTATGGCAGCTTTTTAATAAGATACAAGATATACTTGTTATACTAAGAAACACCATTTATATATGCTTTATACATACTTAAACAAAGCAAGAAAAGTATACATAATTGTACAAGGTATTTTAGAAAAGTAATTGGTTCATTATTTTTTGATATCACATTTTTCCCCTAGGAAAGGATTATAGATGGCATAATCTTTGCTACTGACTTCCTTCCTTCCTTCCTTCCTTCCTTCCTTCCTTCC
>NW_027185860.1:371549-420442 GCF_028583685.1 Petaurus breviceps papuanus
TTTCCTTTCCTTATTTCTTCCTTCCTCCTTTCTTTCTTTCTTTCTTTCTTTCTTTCTTTCTTTCTTTCTTTCTTTCTTTCTTTCTTTCTTTCTTTCTTTCTTTCTTTCTTTCTTTCTTTCTTTCTTTCTTTTTCCTAATGTCACATAATGATAACAGAATCAGAAATTCAATACCTTCTTAACAAGGTCTTAATAGCACCATGCTTCCATTCACTTTTCCTTCTCTCTCCCTTCTATCTAACCTAATACCAAATGATAATGGTGTGACCAAAGGGATTTAGAAGCTAATTCATTAGCAGCTAACCTCCAGAAACTAGAAGTACTCTTTTTCCTCAATGGTTTTCTGTAATTTCATATACAAGCAGCTTTCCAGAAGAATGCTATCGTGAACAGCTTTTAAGGTTCTGATTACACAGTATAGTGATAACTCTATTTATTCCATAACAAATCAAAGCAAAACTTTCACAGAAAATCAAGGTACAGCATTCACAATATTACTCCTTATCATAGAAAATCACAATGTAATATTCACAACATAGCCTCAAAGTACAATAGTCAAAGTCTTCCACTCATGGGGCAACTAAGTTAACTCAATAAGTCACTTATCAGTAGTCTCAAAGTATAATAGTCACATAATAAAAATGACAGTTTTATCCAAATTAAGTTGTATATTTAGTGCCATACCAATCAATTTACCAAAATACTACTTTACAGAGCTAGAAATAATAGTAACAAAATTCATTTGGAAGAACAAACAGTCCAGAATATCAAGGGAATTAATGAAAATAAATGCTAGGGAAGGTGGACTAGCTACACCAGATTTTAATCTGTATTATAAAGCAGCAGTCATCAAAACTACTTGATACTGGCTGAGGAATAGAGTAGTGGATCAATGGAATGGAATGGGTACACAAAACTCAGCAGTCAATGACTATAGTAATCTATTGTTTGATAAACCCAAAGACCTAAGTTTTTGGGATAAGAACTCACTATTTGACAAAAACTGATGGGAAAACTGGAATATAATATGGCAGAAACTGGGCATAGACCATTATCTAACACCATATACCAAAATTAAGTCTACATGGGTGCATGATCTAGGTATAAAGGTTGATAGTGTAAGCAGTCTCAGAAAACAAGGAATAGTTTACTTGTCAGATTTCTAGAGAGGGGAAGACTTTATGACTAAACAAGAATTAGAGAACATTATAAAATACAAAATGGATTATTTTGACTACATGAAATTGAAAAGCTTCTGTACAAACAAAGTCAATGTAACCAAGATTAAGAGGGAGGTGGGAAATTGGGAAAGAATTTTTAAAGCACTCATTTCTAAAATATACAGAGAATTGAGTTAAATCTATAAGAACACAAGTCATTCCCCAATAGATAAATGGTCAAAGGATGTGAATAGGCAGTTTTCAAAGGAAGAAATTAAAGATATCTATAAGCACATGAAGAAATGCTTGAAATCACTATTGATTAGAGAAATGCAAATCAAAACAACTCTGAGGTAGCACATTTCACCAATCAGATTGGCTAAGATGGCAAAACAGGAAAATGACAAATGCTGGAGAGGATATGGGCAAATTGGAACACTAATGCATTGCTGGTGGAGTTGTGAACTGATTCAACCTTTCTGGAGAGCAGTCTGTAATTATGGCCAAAGGTCTATAAATAATTTCATACCCTGTGACCCAGAAATACTACTTCTAGGGTTGTATCCCAAAATGATCTTGGAAGTGGGAGGAAGACCCATATACACAAAAATATTTATAGCAATTCTTTTTGTGGTGGCAAAGAATTGGAAATTAAGGGGGTGCCCATCAATTGTGGAATGGCTGAACAAGTTGTGGTATATGCATGTAATGGAATACTATTGTGCTATAAGAAATGAGGATCAGATGGACTTCATATTTACCTGGAGAGGCTTATACGAACTGATGCTGAGTGAGAAGAGTAGAGCTAGGAGAAATTTGTACACAATTATAGATACAACATATGTGTGACGACCAACTTTGACAGAATGGACTCTTCTCAGCAATCCCAAAGACTCATGATGGAGACAGATGTCTACATCCAGAGAAGGAACTAGAAAGAATTGAGTTTGAATCCAGATTGAAGCAAACTACTTGATCTTTTGCTTTTTCTTGTTTGATTTTGTTTCCTCTTTCCCATTTTTCATTCCATCTGATACAATCCTTCTTTATAACAGGACTAATGTGAAAGTATTTTCAGATCTTACACTTGATTGTATGCTGCCATGGTGGGGGGAGGGCGGGAGATAAAATCTGAAACTCAAGGAATTGTAGAATTGAGTCTTGTAAACTAAAAATAAACAAACAAATTAATAAAGACCAAAAAATAAAAAAAAAGTACAATAGTCAAAGTCTTCCATGAATGGGGCAACCAAGTTAACTCTATCAGTCTCTTATCAGTAACAATATCTCAAAGTAAGATAGTCAGAGTCTTCCACTCTTGGGGCAAAGTCTTGATTAACTTAATCAGTCACTTATTCAGCAATCAATTATTAAGTATCATACACAAAAGTCTCCACTCCTTAGGTCACTATTAAACAATAATTCTGTAATTACTCAGTACCCAAGGAGAGGTCTTTTCATCTTGACTTGGGCCCTGTTCTTAGATTCCCTGGATCCCCTTCCATGGTCCCAGAATCTACCTGGATTCACCAGACTGTCACCTGGGTTCAATGGGAGGCAGCTCCCAGTTCCTTGACCAGCTCTCTGGGCAGGTCCTGCTCCACACTGAAGTTCTCAGGGTCTGGTCCAGTCAGCTCCCTCACCATTTCTGCTCCAGGGAATTCAAGGCTCAACCAAGCCACAAACAAACAAAGTCTCAGCATCCTGGTCATGCTTCCTCAGTCACCTGGGCTCCTGGCTCCAGGCTCCTGGGCTCTTGGTTCCTGGCTCCTGGGATCCTGTTCAGAAGAAGTTCCACCACCACAAGTTCTCAGGAAATTCTGGGTCAGTTCTCCAATTCTCTCTTCTGTAGCTGCTCTGTCACCAGACACTGGTCTCAAGAAAATTCTGACTGTGACTCTCTGGGGCTTTTCTTATATACACACAACATTAGTTTCCTGTTTCAGCCAACCCCTTCCTGTTATGTCAGCAACAGGAGACAGGAGTTCATACCTTCTGTTCCCCCAACAGAGGCTTGATCAGTTACTAAGTGCTAAGTACCTGCTACCTTTGCCAACACAAAGGGATCTTCAAGTTCAAAATTACATTACCATTACACTTTCATGGGAGTTTAACTTCCAAAGGATTAAGGCAAGAAAGTGTTCTTTCAAAACTCCCTGCCTACAAGATACTGACTGAACATCAGATCTCTTAATAGTCATTCACAGTTCAGTGGAAACTGCCAGCACCTGCCACAGAATACCTTGTCTATAACAGACATTTCTTCATTTGGGCTAGTTCCAATAGTACGTATGATGGACACATATTGTATACTCTGCTCATACCAGTGACACTATGGCCTCCACTTCCAGGTCTTTGCTAGTAGTGTATGAGTAGGAGGAAGCCAAAATGAAGATTTCAATGAAGACAGAAGGAACGCAGCAGGCTGCTGGCACATCCAGCTTTCTTTATCTTTTGGCATTTATGCAATACTTATTTAAGGTCTAGGTTATAAGATACAGAAATAGGAATCAATGAATATCTGTTCTTGGTTCAAACCCTGGCTTTAGCACCTATTAGCTTTGTGAGAAGTCATTTAACCTCAGTTTATTTCCTCAAATATATGAGGCCAAGTCAAGTTTGCAATTTTTATTTGGTCTCCATTGGCCTCTTTTTCCCATTTTTTTTGGTAGCTGCTATTACTGCCATTATATGTCTCAGGACTATCCACAGTCCATATTAGCCCTGACACAGCTTATCTCCTGGACATCTTCACCTGTTCAAATTTACAACTTTTAGAATTAGATTCAATAGATGCTGGTGTAATAATTTTGTATAATTTTTTGTGTTAACTCTTTTATCAGTACACACATGTTTCTTTCTAAACATAATTATAGGGGTGAACTTTATCTCTGTTTCTATCCACATACATGTAATATGTATATTGCACACATATACATAAGTACATATATATGTAAAACCATTATCACTAAGGATACTAAGGACACCTTAAACACACACTCACACACACACGTACATGCACATGCATATTTCCTTTCAAGTAGATTTTAATTGTGGGGTGAGATCTGTTTCATAGAAGTAGTTTCAATCAGATCAATATTGTAAATGTAAGCTCTTATAGACATACCAAAACTAATATGGTTAATTATTTACATAAACATAATGTCCAATGGAATAGAAAGAGTAGTTTTTATGGGCACAATGTTTATGGGATCATAGATATAAAGATAGAAGAAGACTTAGAAGCCATTTAATTTAATACCCTCATTTTACAGATGAGATACCTGAGGTTCAGAGAGATTAAATGACTTGCTCATGGTTATACACCTAATAAGTGAGTGAAGTAGCATTCCCAGTCCAGTATTTTGTTCTTTAAGTCATGCTGTCATATTAAAATATCACTATATTCTCTTTCTTCAAAGAATACCTTAAATCTGGAGCAGCTTGGTCTCTTGAGACCTTCCCATCAAAAAGCAGCACAGAAGAAAAGATCCCTCCTGGGATTTTCCCTCCCCTCTCTATTCCTCTACTTAATTAATCACCTTTCTTGTCCAGAGAAATTTCTATTTTTTAATATGATATTGTCAGTAATTGTAGTAAGTAAAAGCACTTTGCTTTCTCTGAGGCTTGAACTCAGGACCTTCAGATTATGAGATAGGTAGGGACTGCATGTAAAAATTTGCCACCTTGAAGCCAACCTTTGTCCATTTTACAGTTTTGCAGAGAATTGTCCTAGTGTCCAGCCCACAGTCTCTGTCTTATTCAGATTTCAATTAGCACTCAATCTAATTTTGTACTATACTGCCTTAAAAAAAAATCTCAGTGTCAGCATATCTGAGATGGAATTGACCTTAGAGATCATTCAGTTCAGCCCTCACATTTTCTAGAATGATAGGATCACAGAATCAAAGCTCAAAGGGTCCATCACTTCTAACTCCCTCATTTTACATATAAGGAAACTGAGACTGAGAGAGATTAAATGACCGGTAGTCTTCTTCACATGGCATAAGTATCTGGGGACAGGATTCAAACTCAAATTTTTCTAACTTCAGGGTCAGTACTCAATCCACTGTGCACTTAGGGGCCTGGCTAAATTTGTGACAGATAATTATAGAACATAGAAGTTGAACCAGAAATGACTTTGGAGGCTATCAAGTGCAACCACTTTCATTTTTTTTATGAGGAAGAAGGAACTCTGAAAGAAAAAATTACTTGCCTATGAGACATCTACACAGGCAGAAAGGAGCAGAGCTGAGATTCAAATTCAGGTCCTCATTCTAAATTTAGCATGCTTTCCACTGTGACATACTGCAATGGTTAAATTTTGTGAATGGTATTATTCCAAAATTATTGAAGAACTTCTATGTGATCATGTAAGTATTATTACTTGAGAAAAGCAGATGACACAATGGAATGCGCAATGAGCCTGAAATTACAGGACTTGAATTATATTCCTGGCATTGCCACACAAGGGCACCTTTGGACAAGTTGATAAATTTCCTGAGGCCTTGGTATCCTTGTATGTAAAATGAGAGTGTTGGACCAAATTATACTTAGGCCCCTTCCAGCTCTAATTCTAGGAAGATATTACTTTCAAATTTTATCAGCATTGTCAAAAATTTGTTGAGTTTCTTTGATAAAAAAATTCATAGGAAGTTTCTGATATTAGGATGATAACTCTAGAATTAAAAGGAACATCAAAAACCATTTAGTTCAACTCTCCCATTTTACAAATGTGGTAGTTCAAGTGTCATGGTCAAGATCATGGAGCCAGAAATGCAACTAAGATGCAATCATTAACAACCAAATGGCATGCTGTACTCTGAAAGCTGCTTTACAAGTCAGCAATTTATGTCTTGGGTGCAGTTGCCTAACAGTACAAAGAGGAAGGAGAGAATTGGTCTATTTTCTTTTCACTGAACATACCTGAAAGCCAATTGTAGGTTAACCCATTTAAAAAGTTATTTACTTTTTTCTGAGCTTCCTAACCAAGGTGAGTGTTCCAGATTTCTCTTTTACCTCAGAAATTATCTAGACTTTCTGCCTCTCAAAAAATTAGCATGAGGAGCCTTTATGCGTCTCATTAATTTGTGAATTTTGTGTATAATAAAAATGAAAGCAATACTAATATTAAGGTAGCTCTCGGCAACTAGGTATTTTGTTTTTATGTTCTGAATGCGTTTTTAATATCCAACTATTGATGCCTGGAAGTGTGAGGGTATCACACACATCTAAAATCAACTCAACTAAAAGTCACTCTTATTCCCCAAGGGCAATATCTTCAATGATGTTTGAGTGTTTGCTGAAGTCTTTTGAAAAAAGTGCCATTAGCTATCAGGTGCTGACAACTTCAATAGTTCACCACATCACTTAAAAAATTTCAAATGGTGTTATTGCTTCAGAGGACATTTTCACAGTTTATTAAACTAGAACAAAGACACAGACAAGGACAGTTGAAGTCTCATATGGTGTTTTCCATGAAATCTAATAATTTATACAATACATTCAGGGAAAAAAGACTAAGAAATTAATTGTGGTTCCATTTTTATGGTTTGTTTTGCATAGGATTGTGCGAATGCTTTTAACTTTACTGTACTATAATATATAATACTATTTAGGTTGTGTTGGGAAGTTATCATTTTCTTCATATACTCAATTGTAAATCCTGGTAGTCAAAGAGGAAAAGATAGTTTCCGTTTTAAAGACTTTGGTTTCTAAGTGAAGACCAATGTTCCCAAAGGGCCGCAACATGCTTTCTCACATTCCCTTGGTAAAGTTGTTGAGTCTTATAGCTTCTACCTTGACAGCAACTCTTGAATAGGTCCCCTTCTCTTTAGTAACACAGCAATCACTATTGTTAAGACTCTCCTCATTTCTCATCTAGGCTATTAGATAATAATAATAATAAATAAACTCCTAATTGGTCTCCCTGCTTAGTCTCTATCAACCTCCACATAGAAATGAAATTTATACTTCTTCCAAAATATACTTCCTAAAATGCAGTTCTGACCATGTTCTTCTACTCAATAAATTCCAGTGTCTTCCTATTGGCTTTGTGATTATATATTATTTCATCTTTCTCTCATTCTTTTATAATTTTTATTGTGTACATATTTTATAATATTCACAATTTATAAATAAGCACTATATAAACATTATAAACATTCACAATTTATAAATAAGCACTACAAATATACAGACATTGAGGTCTGTTCATTTAAAAATATTATGAATATAGCTGTTCCATGAATGGTTTGGGCACAATTGGTCTGAAGGAGGGAGTGAAATGAATTTTGTACTATTCCCTCCATCACCCCTCCTTTGCATGTGTAAGGATGGGGTATTGATCAGGGAGATTTCTCATGGTCAGTTTGAACATATCTCTCTCCCTATAAGGTATGGACAATAGATAACCCTTGATTAGTTTCCAGTGACTGGGCCTCCCCCCAAGAGATCTGGCTGACTTGCAATTTAGGAGAACAGATTCTCGTTCACAGAACATCTCCAGATACTTCAGCGTCAAAGACCTGGTAGATTATAACATATACCAGAAGATTGGAATATGACTACAAAAGAAATAGGCAAAATATTGGAATCTCCCTGAAGCATAAACCTTTAGTTTAGTATGAGCTCATGGATGTTTGATTCTTAGGGAAAAGAGCGGCATTTGAATTTCTTAGTACTCATACAAAAAGCAAAAGTGGCACCTTCAGGTTTTTACATACAGTTCTTTACATACAGTTTTTATATACAGTTTTTACATACAGTGCAAGAGAATGGCATCTTCCCTGACCGTCACTGCTCACTGCTATGATCCTATTCAGCCTATCAAATTTTGTGGTTGAAATAAACCAGAATTTGCATCAGATTAGGAAGGGTAGCCTATTTGGGAAAGGCCACTGAAGTGTCTATTGTGATCATATTAAGTGCATATTTTAGAATACCAGCCAATATAAACTTGTTAAGATTATTCTATGCTTAATTTTTCATGTAACAAATAAAATCCAGTACTTAAGATGATCACTTTTTCTTCCCACTAAAGTTTTGCTGTTTTAAAATGTGGTTCTATCCACCACAACATCAAGGGAAAGAATGGAATGAATACATCACTATTATTAAGTGCCTTAAATGAGGAAGGATGAAAGCACACATTACTGAAAGGATACTATACATATCTTTAATGTATTTTATGGGGGCATATTTATCTATTCAAAGAAAATTCTCCCATCATTTAAAATTATTTATGTATTTCCAAACGTACTTAATAGGATGTGTTGCATTTTATATTATTACAGTCTTTGATAACAGTTTGTGAATTCTGTAATGAATGGACACAAAGTGTTCAGTTCGCTTTAGAGAACCTATATAGCATTACTCAGACATAGTGTGGAATCTAAGTTAAAGTGCCCACTTTTCTGACTGAACAATGTCAGTAATAGAGACCTGGCTAGATCTAGGGACTGATGGAGCAGTTAGTTTGTCTCCCTCAGAGCTCTTAGGCTGAGCTAAGTGCCTACGACAATAGGAGACAGGAACTGCTGCAGCCAAGCAATAATTTCAGTGAGGGGGCTGTCTCTCTCCCTTTCATCACACACCTCAGGGTAAGTCCCAGAGGGGAAAGCATATTATGAAAAGAGCACTGAGCCCTTAGTTTCTAGATTTCCATCCTGAAAACTGTTCTGTGTCTTTTTGAGGGTCCTTCTGCTCAAGGGTTAACTTATTTTGTCATAATTAATAAAGAAATTTAAAACACTTCAAATTTGTCCCTTTCTCCCTGAAATGTAGTCTCAGGATTTTTCTAAAATATTGTGCAGAACACTTCATAATAAGTTACCCTACACTAAATTGGTAAGTCAATAAATTTAATCTTTGGTGTTTTCCGTCTTTTTATTTCTTTCCTCCTGTCACTATTTCCCCCCTGATTTGTCCTCTGTAGTGATGTTCTGTGATCTGAAATTATCACTTTTCTGCTCTACCTTTAACATTACCTTCTCTTTCTTATCTCTCTCCCCCCTCAGCAGGATTTCTATTCCCATAATACCTTGATCTCAGATAGCTGTCATGGAGGAAATTGATCTGATAAAGTCGTTTGAACTGAGGTTTAATGATTGATAATAGCTAAATATTTCTTCTAAGGACATTTGGATTTTAAAAGAGGGCTCTTGGATGAGAAATATTTTCATCTAAAGGATTGCCTCTCTAAAGTGAAATTTCAGAAAGCAGTAGATATAGGAAAATATTTTATGATAAGAGAAGGGTGTGGAGTTTTTCTGCAAACCCCACCCCCATTAGATTTAGCTATTGACTTCTTCTAAGTGGAAAGATAAGAATACCTAGTAAGATGCAAAATTTATATATACTTCATTCAATTTATACTTGTGTTACTTTTCATTTCTGTTTAGATCTCTGCCTGCATAGTATCATCTGAGCTTAATCTGCAATTTATTGTGTGAATATGTACTGGAATATTAGTGGATAAAATAGCTGAGAAGATTAGAAATAGGAGATGGTCTCTGGTGTATACATTCAAATTCAGTTAGATCAGTCATGACAGAAAGTCAATAAAGATTCATGTAAGTTTATTGGCATATCTGAAATGAGTTTGTTTCCTTAGTCCAGTTCTTGGTAAACACACGACCAGATTACATTTTAAACTGTCTGCCATTAATTTGGTTGGCTCAAAGAAGCCGTGAATGTGTGTTCTTCTTATAGTAAAGGCTAACTCAACCCTTCCCTCAATGGTCTTCTCAATAAGAAAAAGGCAGTAGGGGAATTCAAAGCCTGGAGGGATGCCACAGGAGGAGGTTGGTGGTGGTTCTAGTTGGTGGTAGTTGTGGTGGGGAGTAGGGGTCAAGGAGAAATTTCTGGAGGAGATGGCGTTTGAGTTAGACCTTAAAAGATAGCAAAATCTGACAAGCATTAAGCAGAATAGGGGGATCATTCCAGGCAAGAGGAATGTCATGAAGGAGGTACAAAGGCAGGAAAGTGGAGGATCTGCTTGAAAGTGAGTTGTTTAGAGCATTAGGTTCACAAAGGACAGTAGTGGATGGTGAGCATAAAAAGAAAGATTTGGGATACATTATGAAGAGGCTTGAATGCCAGACTAAGGAGTATGGTCTTTATTTGATAGAAAGTAAAGACCATTGAAGTTGTTTGAGGCCAGTTGTTGTTTGAAAAATGTCTGAAAAGAAAGAAAAAAAAAAGAAAAAATGTCTGAAACATCGATTTGGTAGGGAAGTTTTCGCTGAGACTTGACTGGTTCAGAGGTCCAAGGCATGAGTCATTGACTTGACTTTCCCTGTTGCTTAGGCATAAACATCTAACCCACAAGGACTTAGTGTTCAGATTTGGAAGTTGTCCCACTGTTGTCTTGTTACTGGACACAGATGACTCTGGAGGATAGAGTGAGGCTGGTGACTTTGCACCTCCCTCACTTAAATCCAATTCACTTGCAAGTCATGACCTTCCTGATATCATGATTCTCTTCAAGAATGAAGGACAAACAAAAACTCACCATTCCCAGGACACTATGCTGTCCAGATATATTACTGTGTGGAGATGAGGAGGGTGCAGACCTCCTTTACCTGAACCATCTCTCTATCCTTGTTTTGTCTTCTTTCTTGGCTATTGGCAAGTAGCCTAAATTAATGATTAGATGATTCCCAAGTGTCCCATTTCATTCTAATCTCAAAATCTGAGCACCATACTTTCCCAAATCAAGAGTTTTTTTTTTTATCAGAAGTATGATTTAAAAGTATTAGGCTGGTAGCAGCATGTAGCATGGTTTAGAAAGAAGAGCAGGAAGAATAGTTAGAAAGTCTTGATAGTTGTATAAGAAAGGTGACCTAAAAATGGATAATATTACTGCAAATAAAAAGGAAGATGCAGATGTGAAGGACACTGGAATTCGATGTGGTGATTGGCAGAAAGGGAGGAGTCAAAACAGATGCCAAAGTTTTGAACCCGGAATACCGGGAGAGTAGAGGTGACAATGACAGAAATAGGGAAGTGAAGAGAAAGGGCTGTGTTTTGTAAATATGTTTATACAGGGGTAGAACTCAGTTTGATTTTCTGTATTTTTATTTGAGGTATTGGCTCTGCATTTTGGACACTATGAACCACAGTCACCTGGAAATGTGGATCTTGGATTTGAGAGAGAAGTCAGGACTCCAGATAAATTTAGGAGTCACTGGTATCTAATTCAACTAAACAAATGTTTATTAAGTGAGATATTCAAGACAAATCCCTAAGATGAAAAAAAAAAGACATGAACCTGGACTTCAAGGAATCTTCTCTTATCTCTCTAAGTAGAATATCTCTCACTTCAATTTTTCCTCGATTATTTTTTTGGATTTCTCCTTTGCCCTCCAATCATTTCTTAATTTGTGTTATATTTATCTATGTTTATGATGTCTCTCCAGAATCTACTATCTAACCTCAGGAGAACATAGGCTTCCTCAAAGTAGATGTCATGATAGTTTAGCATTGTAATCCCAATAGCTAAGAGAGTGCTTGCTTATACATAGAAAGTGTTTAAGGACAGTTTATTGCATTTGAATGTTTATTGTTTATGAATTAATTAATGTTTATGTTATGAAATTAATGTTTATTGAATTGAAGACGCACAGTCTAAAGGGAGAGGGTGTTTATAATGCACAAAACAAGCCATAAACATGGTAATGTTTTTAAAGGTAAATATGAAGAGTTAAAATTTAACCAGACATTTAAACAAAAATGCAAAAACAATAGTGGTGATTTCAAATATCCACCCATTAAATATATTACAGAAAAATAAGTGTCACTACTTCAAAGAATGTCATCATGCTCGTTTTTGTTTGTTTTTCTGGTCAAGTATTCTGTGAAATAAATTCTCAAATGACAATCTCTCTCAAATCACATACATGAAGATTTGATTTCTGTAGCACCCTTTCTCCCACTCTCTGGCCTTATTGTGGAAAAAAAAAAAGAGTGAGAGGGATGGGGGCGGAGTGAGAAAGCTCATTTCGAGACTTTTTGCATTTGGAAAATATACCAGAGCTGCTGTATGGTCTATCAACCTACCATAAATTCCCAGAAAATTAGATTTTATTTTTATAGTTTGACTAGGTATGGTATGTAAAACACTTTAGAAATGTTATTTTGATTGTATGCAGTTCTGTAAGCCAAATTTAGCCCAAATCAAGAGAGTTCAGTATGGTTTCTGAAAAATAGCAGTTTCCAAGAGAGAAGAGTACTCTTTTGAATGCATATGGATTTGAATTGGGATGCAGGTAATCTGTTAAGAAAAATCATATGGGTACCTAATAAAAATTTAGCCATCTTAGCTAATCTAGAACCAAAAACAGACACATCAAAACTATAAAATAATTAAGGATGGAACAGCGAAGGCTTTGTTAGTTTAGCTGAAAGGATTGTGTGAGCAAAGCACTACATAAATATGAACAAGATGTACTTGTCCACACTGTACGTATATAGTACTGATGGATGGCATAGTACAGGAAAAAATGAGCCCTGAAGATTTGTCCTGGGAATCCTTTTATGATGCTGCTTTGTGGAAAGGCAGTTCCTTGGAAACAAACCTGCTTATTTTTGACAATCTATTTAACCCAGTTTGTCAGCCTGACCCATATGAAAGTCTCCTGGATAAGGGATATTTACCAAGATCCAGAGTATAGGCATATTTGTTGGAGCAATGAGTCAGTATTTTTAGTGAAACAATACTAATGCATGAAGTAATATTTCAATGAAGTGGCATTTTGATTTACTAAGAAAATAAGGTGTCTCATCCCCTTGTCTCAGAGGAAAAATAAGAAAAGTAATTAACTTCATTTATATCTTACTAAAATACTGCTGTCTGAGTTTCAGATGCAACTTGAACTGCTGGCTTAAGATACATTCTCTAAAGGAATTTGTAAGGAAGATTAAACGATTAATGCAACAAAATCTTGTTTTTAAAGAACTGAATTCATAATTGTGATCTCATTCATTCATTCAGCAAGCATTTATTAAGTGACTTCAACATGTAAGGAACTCTGTCAAGTGTCGGGTATACAAATACAAAAACACGACAGCCCTTGCCTTTAAGAAGTTTCCATTATACTGGGGGATGCAAGATGTTCACAGATAAGTAAATAGATGGTGGTTGTTGTTTGTTGTCTCAGTCGTGTGACTCTATTTTGGGTTTTCTTGGCAAAGATACTGGAATGGTTTGCTCTTTCCTTCCCCAGCTCATTTTACAGACGAAGAAATGGATGCAAACAGGGTTAAGTGACTTGCCGAGGGTCACACAGCTAGTGGCTGATGGCAGATTTGATCAAGAAAATGAATCTTCCTGACTCCGGGTCTGGCACTCTATCCACTGTGCCACCTAGCTGTCCCTAAATATATGTGGAATGTACAACATAAAAAGCAATGATTTGGTGGTGGTGGGGGTGGGTGTTAAAATTGAGGGAAGCAAGAAAGACTTTTTAAAGCAGCAGCACTTGAGCTGAGCCTTTAAGGGAGCTTAGAGTTTCAAGAAATACATTTGAGGATTTTAAGAATGGAGAACAGCTTCTGAAAAGATGTGGGATAGAAGTTCATGTATGGGAACAGTAAATGGGCCAGTTTGACTGGAGTGATAAAGGAAGAGTGATATTTAAAATCAAATTGTGAAGGGTTTAAAAAAAAACAAACAGAAGAAATTGCATTTTATCTTAAAAAGCAATAGGGTGGCCCTGAAGCTTGTTGAGAAGAGTGATATGGTCAGACCTGTATTCTCGGAATATAATTTTGGCAGCTATCTATATGAAGGATGGATTGGAGAGGGAGAAGAATTAGATGAATTAGATTCAGGGAGACCTAAATGGAGACAAAAGAAAGGAGTGATAAGAGACATTGAGGGAAGTGGAAAAATGTAGCAATTTATTGGCTATGCGGGGGTGAGGGTGGTGTTAAGAGATTGAAGAGTTGAGAGTGACTCTTAATTTGTGAACCTGGATGACAAGAATAATGGTGATACCCTCCACAGAACTAGGGAAATTAGAAAGAAAGTCAAGCTTAGGGGGAAAGTTAACAAGTTCTGTTTTTAACATGCTTTAGAGAAGGTTATGGTATATCCAGGTAGAGATAGAAGCTTTCTCTCCTCTACCCCTTAAATATTCTTTATCTAGCCACAATTTTTTTTTCTCACTGGTTTCATCTAGGCAACAATGTTGAACTGATAACTAAAGGTATGATAGATGAGCCTCATGCAAGTCTGAATGCAAATTACTTGAGAAATAAGGGGGAAAAACGGTTATGTTACTATTTCAGTATTAGATCCATGATTGTTAGGTTATATACAGCAATAACCTCTTACAGGAAGAAACATGATAGAACTTTGGGAGATGTTTTACAAGCTTTGAACATCTTTTGTATTATTTAGATTATATTTAATTTATGAGAACAGGTTTGTAGTAGGTAATTAACCATGCAAAATCCCACAGTAAGGATTCAGAATATAAAATATTAATGCAAAATATAAAAAATTTATATTTTACATGTATTCTCAGCCAATTTGCAGTGTAGAGATATGTATTTGCTAATTTTCTCTAGAAATTAGTGCACAAAATTCAGCCAACTCTAACTACTCTGCCTATGGGCTTATCTCCTGGGATCAACTGCATAAATGGAAAGAGTGTCATACAACTAGTAGTGTAGGACTTAAATTTCCAATTTTTAGAAATAGCAAAATAGGTGTTCTGTCAGGCATGCAGTGTTTAATGTAGTGACCAGTGTCTACTGTGAAATCTCTGAGTTCTGAGAATATTGCTAGTATTTCCTGCCATCTAACTTTGGACAGGATTGTTTTATTGTGTAGTCACGCAGTAAAGCCTCATTAATTGACACTAACTTTGTGTCTGAGGGTCTAAAATATAAACCTGATTTTACATAATTATATTATGTCTATTATTTCAAGAAATCTATGGATGATCTTGATTAATTATCTAGTATAGTAAGATGTCACAAAAAGTTACTTAAGATGGCATCTTAATCTTATTTCCTAAAGGCAAATAATTCTAATTATATCCATCCTAGATGATTAGAGACATTTTAAGTTTTCTGACAACCAATTAATTTTAGTACATTATTTCTCCTGGCTAACTCAGCTGGTTATATAAGAATTAAGAATCCAATTTTCATGTATACCAGTTTAAATCAAATGACCTGGATTCAAATCCTGCCTCAGTCATTTACTACTTGTGTGACCTTAAACAAGTCACTTAACACCTTTTGGTCTTTTTTCCTTATCTATAAAATGAGGGGGTTAGATCAGACAGCTTGAGGCCTCTTCTGCTTCTCAATTTATGCTCCTATGATCCTTTGTGCTATTTCAGAGTTATAGATATATACAACCATTTCCACTTAGATTATTTTTTTGGCCTTTAGTCTTCACATTGTTCAAGTGAAAAGTTTAAAAAATAGTGCAAATATATTATTCATACTAGAAAAACAAACAACTTAAAATGTATGACCTGTTAATAATATGTTAACAACTTTAATTTGTATAAGACAGACTAATAATAATAATAGTAATAATAATATTATTATTATTTATTATCAGAATTAACAGTTTGAATTAGACCTATATTTTTGGCCAACTAAGTCTAGCAGGACAGTCCAAGTTATTCATGTACAATTCAATTTAATTCAAATTCTGAACTCTAGCACCTGCTCTGGAAACTTGGACTTCTGGTTTATTTTCACTATTTATTGACAACCCTGGATACACCACACTGTTTTCTGGCTTCTTCCTGCCATATTAATGTCAATAAATTGTCCTATCACTCTACTCACCATTCCTATAACTGCCCAGATCAGATTATATCTTCCTGCTCCCTATCAGCTTACGTTTGGTCTCCTACTTTAAAATGACTATCTCTTTGAGGGCGAGACCATTTTGTATTTTATATCTATATCCCCACCTAGAAAGTACTTAGTATGCTCTTTTTCACTCATTGACTTATCTCAACAAATAGTTATTAAGTATCTGTTATATGCAAGACCCTATGTTTTATACTCAGGGTACAAAGACAAAATTTAATTGTTCCCGCACCCTAGAAACTGCTAGGGGTAGTGTATGTACACAAGTAAGTAAATACAAAGTTTACAGATAAAATAGTATAAAGTAATCTTAATAGTGAGAAAGTACTGAAACCAAGAGAATTATTAAAGGAAGGTATGAAGTAATAGCTCAACGTTTTAGTGAGAAGGAAGCTAGGGCTTGATCAAAGACACCAAGGCCACCTATGGAACATATGGTACCTGTAATAGCTAACAGGCAAATTATAGTGGAAAAGTCTCTATTAATGAGAAAAATGGGTAATGAATACCCAGAAGTGGTAGTATACATTCAAATTCATACCATTCATAGTAAAAATTATGTAAAATAAGGTAATTTGCTCCAGGGCAATGAAATATGCAGTGTGAATTCAAATAACGAGAGAAGAGGGGACTCATTCATACTAATCTGGATATAGTTGTTATATGAAACATTGCGAGGTTTTACACCTCAGAAATGGGCAAATGCTCTAAATTACAACTTGATTTGTTGTTTTATTGATTGTCTAGACTCAAGATATGATGGAAAATATGTTAATAATGAGTTGAGGTGAGTTTTTTTTTTAAGTTGTGACTGACTCTTCCTGACCCTATTTGGGGTTTTCTTGGGAAAGATAATTTAAAAGCATGTTATGCATACATTCTCCCTCCCAAAAGTTGGTTGGTGAACATTTACTGGCAAATCACTGGTTCCTTTCAATTGGTCTCCCTGATTCAAGTATCTCTATACCCACTTATCCTCCACTCAAATTCCAAAGTGATTTTCCTAAAGCTAAGGTCTGACCATGTTACATCCCCTACTCAAAATCCAGTGGCTCATTGTTATTTCTAAGATCAAATATAAATTCTTCAATTTGGCATTTAAAGCCCTGCGCCATCTGACCTCTTTCTACCTTTCAGTCTTTTTACACTTTACTCTCTTCCACATACTCTATGGCAGAGAACTTTCAGGAGTTCCCCGGCTCCACTAATGAAATGTTTCCCTCTTCTATATTATTACCCGAAAGGTTACAGGGCAGATAAGCAGAGGACATATAACCTTGTTTGGATGTAGAGAACTTTTGGGGTCCCTTGGCTCTGCTAAAGGAATATTCCCCTGCCCTATACAATTATCTACAAGGTTACAGGGCAGATAAGCAAGAGGGTGTGTCATCTTTTTTTGTTTATGCCTCCAGATATAGTCCTATGATACTACCCTAATAAACAACTAACCTTAAGCAAGGGTAAATAGTAAACCAGATCAAGGGAGGGTCCTTGTACATTATCTGCATTCTTTTGGGGTGTCTACATTCTTTTGGGTCATATAGACCTTCTGTTGGGGGGCATATAAACTCTGTGAGCCCCTTGTATCTTTGGCTCTGTATGAAATAGTCCTGTAATAAAAAGACTATTGATGACACCCCCATCTCATTATTCTCACCGCTCGCTAGCCCACTCACTGTGCTGGCTGCAGTAATCTATGGTCCTGACACTTGGCTTACTTGTTGCTTCTCACACATGGCACTACATTATTCCATCAATCAAGTCTGTGTTTTCCACTGGCTGCCCCTCAAGCGTAATCATCTTCCCTTTCAGCCCAGCTTCTTAACTTCCTTGGCCTTCTCCAAGACTCAGGCTCTAATCCTATCTTGTATTGGAAACGTTTCCCAGTCCTTGTTGCACAACTAGTGCCTTCCTTTTAAGAATATTTGCCATCTATACTTTCAAGCAAATTTGTCCTTTAGAATAATAAGGAAGACATGGTTTATGCAGAATCATCTATACTTTAATTTAGTTTGCAATTCTTTCTACTTAAATCCAATAAATATTGTAGAAGAGAAAAAGGGGGTTTCAGAAGCAGAATGGAGACACGCAGTAAAAAAAAAAAAGGAAAAAAAAGGAGTAGTTAGTACTATAGTTGTAGGGGAGACAGACAATGTGAAGAAAATAGATAGTGGGTAAATGTGAGAGACAATGAAAGAAGAGAATCTTGCAAAGAGTAATTTCATGACATGTGATTTCATTGGATTAAGCAGTTCCCAGTAAGGAGATTCCCTCTACCAATTTAAATCTGCAACTATCAGTATGACTTAGAATTTTAGAGATTTGTCTGGGGCAATGAGAGTTTAAGTCACTCTTAAAGGTAACACAGAAATTATATGTAGGGTCCTTCTTGCTCAGTTCTCTTTCCACTATGACCAGTTCTCTCTCTACTATGTAACCCTACTTCTATTATTAGTAAAATTAATATTTTTATTTTTAATATTTTTAGCAACCTTAATATTTATAGTAACTGTTCACAAGGCATCCTTAACTTTGGGTTGGTTAATTTATTAAAATTTCAAGAGTAAGTGCCTTTTGGGGTGCCCAGGTGGCTCAGTGAGTAAGAGCACCGGCTCCAGTGTCGGGATGACCTGGATCAAATCCAGGCTCAGATACTCAGCACCACACCTGGAAATAACTGGCCATGTAACCTTGAGCAAGTTGCTTAACCCCAATTGCTTTAAAAAAAAAAGAAAAAGAAAAAAATAGTAAGTGCCTTTTATCTCACTAGTTGCATCAGAAACCTATACTGAGGTCTGCTTTACTAAGCATTCTCTGGAAGGGATTTAAGTTAGATTATATTAGCCAGTTCATGTAGTCAACTACATTAAAGACGCAGTAAAACCACAAGGTTAAGAGTAATTTTACAAAAACCAGTTTCTGTTTTCAAATAATAAAATTCATCATAACTTGAGATAGATTTTGATAACTTTCACGAGATTTGATGACTTTAACCAAACAAAATCTGTTTTTTTGTACAATAGTTAATGACTTTGTATTTATGACCTCATATAAATGAGATGGTTATTCAGTTTAATTTCATCCTTTATCAACCAGAGTGACTGTGCTCTCTTAGCAGATCTTCATCTTTGACCAAAATTATGGTTTGGTGACTTGTTCAGAATCAGTTATAGTTTCACTCTTTTAACTATAATTCAATGGATAAATGAAACAAGGTAAAGGGGCTTTCATATGAAAGATGGGACAAACAAGAGAAAAGGAGAAAATAAAGAAAGCCTGGGTTATAAGTGTAGAAGAAATATATAATTGCATACCTTCAGGACACGTGACTAGATTCCAGTCCTGGTTTTGTCACTAGCTAGCTATATGATATTGGGTGAATCACCTATAAAATGAATGGGTGGGACAAGATGATATCTAAATTTCCTACTTCTAACATAATAATATTCTTCAAGGTGAAAAAAAATGACTGAGAGCAAGTTAGTCTCTATACTTCAGTGTAAGGCAATAATTAGTATTCATATTAATGAACACAAGTGAAGACCAGTTCAACAAACATTTATTGAATGTCTACTATGTGAAAGGACTGATGCTAGACTATGGAGATATAAAGACAAAAAAAATCATCCAAAACTAAAAAGTCTCTGTCCTCAAGTAGTTTACATTCTAGTAATAATACTAAGATTTACATAGTACTTACCATGTCTAGGCACTACATAACTAGTATATCGTTGGATCATTATAATAAACCTGAGAGGTAGGTGCTATTACTATCCCCATTTTACAGATGAGGAAACTGAGGCAAACAGAAGTTAAGCGTCTTGCCCAGAGTTACATAGGAGTATGTGAAGACGGATTTTAACTCGGCTCTTTCTGACTACAGGCCTGCTACTCTCATTACTGCGTTACCTAGCTGTCCCCATTCTACTGAGGGAATGGCATGTGCACAGATAAGGAAACATCAAGTATATACAGAGTAAATGGAGTAGTTTAGAATGTAGGAGGCTTTAATAACTGAGGGAATTAGGAAAGGCCTTTTGTAGGAGGTAGCTCCTGATCTGTGTCTAGAAGTGAGCTAGGAATCCCAAGAAAAGGGTGAATTATATTCAGAATGTTTAAAAAACAAGAGATATGTAATGGTATGTAAATGTATGTCATATACTTTAAAAAGATTTCTATACAAAATGGTGGAAATATAAGTTTGGTGGCTGACTGAGAAAAACCTGTGAATTCCAGATAGCTAGATTTTGGTTGAAATGAAAATGCAGAACTCTTGAGAACTGCAGGAAAGGAAAAAAAATGCCTTTCACATTTGGTCCATTTCCTACATAATCTGTTTTGCAATGACTACAGGGTACAAAAGCATAATATGGCAGTTTAATTTCAGGAAAGGTATTTGACAGGACTGCATTATGTCATCACATATGTGCAATATGCAGTGTGTGATAGGTATGTGGAATTTAAATGGGAGAAACTGGATGTCATCCTTTTGGCTGTCTGTAAATCACTTGAAGATTCAACAATAAAAGTAGTTAAAGCTTTTGTAGACTGGGGCTATGATGCAAAAGGGAAAATATTACTCTTTTAAGGACATGTATATTAAAAGGCAGATTACTGAAAAAGGCAACTGTTTTTTCCTGTTAAAAGAATCTTATTTGATATGATTAAAGAAGGTAGCTTCACTCCTGTGTGTAATTGATCTGAAGAGGACCACAACAATCTGGAAATCATTGATAATAGCCTCTTGTTATCTGACTAAAGGAGTATTGAATTGAAATAATGCTCCAGTTAAGACAAAGTTAGACTTTTAAAATGTTAATGGGAAAAAGATTTGCACTTTGAAAAAGGCATGTAAGAACAATTTAACACCTGTCTTATTATATCATCAGATACATTATTGTATTGAAAAGAAATAATAATTATACTAGGAAACACACTTACGTGATATGGCAAGTTCTTAGAGGGCAAAGACCATACCTTTTGTATATTTGAGGACATTTGAATTGCTCCTTTAATTAATATTAAACACTTATTACTTAGGCTTTAGAAACTTATTTCTGTTTAATAGAAGCAGCATTCTCTGAGTAACCCAAACTCCAAATCTCCAAATCATCAACAACACATCCCTTATAATTTGCCTTCAAGATGTGATAAAGTTTATTCTTTTTACCTCTGTAATATGTACTTTCATTTTCTATTCTCATTGCTCCTGTTTCTCCTCAATTGAAATATTAAGTTCCTATCTAAGATCTTACCATCAGTCCCTCCCAGATCCAATCCATCCTACACTGATTTACATTCTAGAAATCAGAAGATGGACCATCAATCAAAAAGCATTTATGTTGCATCTACTATGTGCTAAGTGCCCCACTAACGAAACTTTACTGGCTGTCTGCACGGTTTACAGACAAAGGCCGAATTCCTTAGCCTGATGTTTCAAGGTCGTCCTCAATCTTGTTGAAGCTTAAGAACCTCAGCAAAGGAGGAATAGCGGCACACCCCAGATTGTGGAGGATGCTTAGCTGTTGTCAGCTGCCAATCTTAGTTCAAACCTATTTAAAAAACAAGTAAAACATCAGTATGCTTACCACTGATGTTAGATGCATGATGGAAGAAACTAATCCTTAACAGAAGAGAGAAAGGGGATGGGGAGAGAGAGACAGAGCAAAAGACAGGGAGACAAGCTTTATGGGTAGCAGCCGTGCTTAAGAGACTCAGGATCTGTTAAAGCTGGAGTCTGCAGTCTTAGAGGAGATGTAGAGATTCAGTACCTGTATGAACACTTGTGGGTGTGTGGCAGGAGTCTTGTGTTTTGTGTCTTCATGTTTGCCTTATGCACTGAAACTTGTATTCGAGCTGAATGGTGAGAAACCTGGTCAGATTCCTTAATTGCATATTGCCTGAATGACAAGTTTCTGAACTTCCTGGATTCTCTGCAGGGGAAGAGAGTGTGCACAAGGAACTTAGAGCAAGGGGGTAGCGTAACTGAGAGTGATAAATCCCTCTCACTAGCCCTCACCCTACCTTTCCTGTCTTTTTATACTGTCTGTACACAATCTAGAATCCTGCTATACTTGACTACCTGCTGTTGGTCACACATGATGTTCCATCTCTCAGCTCCTTAAATTTGGGCTAGCTGACCCCCATGCTTGAAATGATCTCCTTCCTCACCTAAGCACCATGCCTTAGCTGCTGACACATTCCTTTGTTGCTTGGTGCTTAAACTTATTTATTTACATTTATATTTATTTATTTGTTTGTTTGTTTATTTATTTATTTATATAGTAGAATGTAAGCTTCTTGAGGGGAGGACTGTTACATTTGTATCTTTCCACTACATTTGTACATTTCCATTTGTATCTCTTCCACTACAGTCCCTGGCACATAGTTGCCATTTATTGTGCTTCAAGATTCAACTCAATTCCTACCTCCTCTATGAAACTTTCTCCAAGTTGAAGTTATCTTCCTTTAAACTCAAATAGCACTTTGTTTGCACTTGAGTTTTTAATGAACTTATCACTTTTTAGTTTGCTTTACAGTTATTGTAGTTATGCCTAATTTCCCCTACATGACTATAATCTGATGAAGAGGAAGGTCTGTGTCTTATTTATCTTTGCATCTTCCTCAATGTCTAGCATGGAAACTTGTACACAGGAAGTACGGAATACATGTTTTATTAAAATTTCATTTTTGAGTTTTGAAATAGAGTTACAGGTTAGAGATCTGTGAGTTAAGCCTGCCTCACTGAGATGAAAATTCTATGAACACTAAAGTTCATATTTTAAGTAATTTACAAGTGTTTTTAGCTTAGTATAGGCATAGTTATAAACAGGAATTCTAATGAATAGTAATTAGAATAAATAGCAATAACTTTAGGAAAATACTGAGATTTGATAATGGATATTTCAGAAATGTAAAAACAGAGACGATCTTGCCATAGTGAATAGAATGCTGTATTTGGAGTCAGGAAGACCAGAGTTAAATTTCTCCCTCAGATACTTACTTGGTCTATGTTCCTATGAAAATCCTTATGTTTTTTGAACTTAAGTTCCCTCTTTGGCAAAATTCCTTGTCTTCAATCTGATGTCATCAATTCTTAAATTCCCAGAATGGACAAATGGCCAGTCTATGTAATCTTAATCCCATAAACTAAAAAATATACCATGTTTATTCTAACTTCCAAATATCCCCTTTTAGGCTATTCCTAATAGATCCATTTAAAAATGAGTAAATGTTGACTAAAACGAATAAAGGCAACTTGGATTAGTTCTAAATAGAATAGCTTCATATCCTTGACCAGCATAAAATATCATTCATTGAGAGGAAATGTACACAATAGATACAAAAAAGTAATTTTATTCCTTAAATTGGGTAACATTTGGGGGAAAGGTATGATGATACCCCCAAAACAGATGTTATAACCACCCACCAATTTTCAGAAATTTAACTACTGATTCCTTAGCATTTTATTTTGGCCTCACTGATTAAATGCCTTGCTATGGAAGGCCCAACAGAATATGTCAGAAGCACACACTTTAATTCACAATATATTTCTCAATTCCTAAAATCCCATTAAGTGTTGGCTTCTATATTCAATTTTGTTTCTTTAAAGTGTTGCTAATGAGTTTGTCAATTGAGTTTTAAAATAAAGTTAAGAAATCCAGCTGCAATGTCTGCTCTCCTAAACAAAAAGGATTTCCTCTTTTTTTTTTTTCCTCTTGCCATTTGTGTACGGTTCCCATTACAATTTTTGTTGATCTCAGTTCCTCTGGCCAGAAAGATTTACCGTCTTCACTGAGGTGTTGCAAGGATTAATGGATTGAAAAGTACACTGAGGATCTCCCTTCAAATCCACTGTGACAGCATCAAGCATTGCCAGGACACAAGTATCATTTCCAGATGCTGCAAGTCCAAGGACTGGAGATCACATCCAAGCCTCCCACATGGAGGATTATTGCGAGGCCAAAGGGCTACATTTTGATATTCAAATTTCAGTGGTTTTTATATCAAAGGCATCTTGCTGAGAGATATTTTGTCTGGATGCACAAAGTGTCTGAACTGGCAAAACAAATGGCAACAGTCTTGAATCATTTGGGTTTTTGGAACCATGAGCAAAACTACTCCTGGGAACCACTTTATCTTTGTCAGAAATCAGATAGCACTTCCCTTTCCCTTAAAACTGAGTAAATTACTTTAGCTTCAGCTGAACTTCTCTTCATCCAGTCAAATAAGTCACCTTGATATTTGATAAGTCTCCCTAAAAGGATCTTAGAAATGTGTTAGCACTCCCAAGTGAATCCTAACAAGAAAGGAAGGGACAAAGGCAACACGGTTCGGCCAAGAGAGTGTGGTTCTCAGTTAGAAGATCTAGATTCAAGCCCTAAATCTGATATATACTAACCGTTTGACTCTAGTTGAGTCAATTAACCTCTTTAAGAATCAATTTCATGTGTAAAATGTGGATAATAATATTTAGAGAGACAGTATGGCCAAAAGATTAGAGTCACACATGCTGTTGTTGTGATACTGGACAAATGCCTTAATTTGTCAGGCAACTTTCCAAGACTGTAAATTGCAGACTAGGACTGATCAGCATTGGGATCTTCACTCCTAAACCCAGTTACAATAACAAATAATAGACGCTGTTTGTTTTATCAAATTGAGAATTCTTTTTGAACATACTCTGCAGGAATCTTTTGGGAATTTTTTTTCAATTTATATCTTTTAGTGAGCTATGGAGTTACTGGAATTTTAATTCTCAATGCTCAGATTTGAAAGATATGTCAGAAAGGAAGGGCAATTTACAACTCCACTTAGAGAAGTTTTCAATTAAATATTTTTGCCTAGGAATGATTCGCTTGGTGTCTTTAATTTATGTTCTTGCTGAAAAATCTGGAGAGCATAGAGGCCAATCTTTCCTTTTTTTCCTCTCTGGGTTGTCATAGAAATATGTTAATTAAGCAAGAGTCGTTAAATAAAAAAAAGAAAAAAAAAAAAAAGATCCTTGCTAAGTTATTTTCAATTTGCATCCAATTCATCCGTCCCTCAGAGTAAATCTTTTACCCAACTTTTCAGTGGTACTGGCCTTCTTGCTGTACCTTACAAATGACAGACCTTCTGACACAAAATATTTTTGTTAGTTGTCCCCTATATCTGGAACTCTCTCCCTTTGCATGTCTGCCTCCTAGTTTCTTTCAAGCCTCCCCTAAAGTTCTACTTTTTAAAGAAGATTTTCCCAGTTATTCTTAATTTCAGTGCCTTTCCTCCAATAAGATCCCTAATTTATCCTATATTTGTCTTGTGGGCACACAGTTTATCAACTTACGGAAGTGAGCTAGACTGTGAGCTCCTTGAAGGCAGAATTTTTTTTTCATATCCAGATCTTAGTACAGTGTCTGGTATATGGTACAGGCTTAATAAATGCCAGTTGACTGACTAAATAACGTAAAGATAATGCTATCTTTATGGTGGCCTGACTTTATTTTTATTTATTTATTTATTTTTTAAAGCAATCAGGGTTAAGTAACTTGCTCAAGGTTATATGGCCAGTTATTTCTGGGTGTGGTGCTAAGTATCTGCACCCGGATTTGATCCCCAGGTCATCCCGACACTGGGGCCGGTGCTCTTACTCACTGAGCCACCTGGCTGCCCCTGCCCTGACTTTTAATAATCTCTAATTCTTTTTTTTTTGAGAAGGAATTGGGGTTAAGTGACTTGCCCAAGATCACACAGCTAGTAAGTGTTAAGTGTCTGAGGCCAGATTTGAACTCAAGTCCTCCTGACTCCAGGGCCAATGTTCTATTCAGTGTGCCACCTATCTACCCCATAATAATCTCTAATTCTTATCTCTTTTTTGTCTCTCAATTCTAGTTTCTCTTCTCTTTCTTTTTCTCCTCCTTCCTGCCCACCCCCCATGCCTGCACACACACACACACACACATGCACACACATACACACATGTACCCCTGTAATGGTAAGGGAATTTGAAGATCTTTCCTGCCCCTTAATGGGTCTCACTTGGAACCCAACAAGAAAAATTTGCTTAGGGGAGGCTTGTTTTTCAGAAAGACCCTTATCTTTTGTTACTTTGTAATTAGGCAGTGGGTTATGTCGTGATGTTCTCTGACCCTGGAGAAGGTTATATATAAACCCTGAGGTGAGATTTTGCTTTGGGGCTCACTTATGGGAAGAGTTGTGTGATCTGACCAGATGAGACTCTGGGTAGCTGTTGAGATTCCTGGCTTGGAAAACCCAGATGTTGGTGTTTCTCTCTCTAGAAGCCCTGTCTCTTAGTCTATTGAATTATGTTATTTTCTCTGTATTTTTTTTATCTGCTTGCAATTTCTGCTTGTATTTTCTGAAGTTCAGGGTGCTGACTTTTCCCCCTACACTAGGTGAATTATATACCAATATCTATAATGTATAAATATATACATATACGTGTTTGATTAAAGTAAGATTGTTAATTGATTTCCTTTAGAAAATCAGATCAAAGAACCTGTGCTAGAAGCCATCCTGGGTATGCTAGGGTGCTTGCTGTTAATCCCCATACCCACTCTGGTTACCCTCACACCCTTCTCCTCCCACCCCAATTAATTTCTATGGATATGACCTATATCTGTGCGTTAGTATCAATTATATTATCACTAAAGTGAGTTATTAAGAGTATTTTTGCTATTTCTCAGACACAATAGTTTCTCATCACCATGGCTTTTTAATGGCAATTTATCATCCATACCTGGAATGTGCTTCATCCCCACTTCTGACTCTTGGAATCCCTTGTTTCTTTCAAGACTCAGATCAAGAGCCTCTTTCTACATGACTCCTCCAGCACTTAGTTCTGTCCCTCTCAAAGTTATCTTTATTTGTCATATATTCTGTATATACTTTTATATGTATATATTTGTATACATACATACATACGTACACACATTACTGTCCCCTCTGATTCTTGAAGGTGAAATTCTGGAAAGGCAAGAGTATGGCCCATACCAGATGTTCACTAAATGCTTCTTTACTTATTGATTTATCTATCCTCTGCCTTGGCCCAGATTCCTAATATCTCACTTGCTTCTATTATAAAAATGTTTACTCCTGCCTCCCCATTCTCTTTACTCTACACTGCAGCAAGAATCATCTTCCACCAATGTTGGTATTAGTACAGCATTTCCAGTGCATAAAACTCCCAGTTTTTTGAATCACGCAAGCTTTCTTTTGAGAGATTTCCTTGGTTCTACCTCTTCAATCAGATCCTGAGGGCAAAATCATGACATGGCAAAATCAAACACCTACAGTTTCCTTTGTTGCACAGGATTGTGTTCAACATGCAGTAAGTACCCAATACTGCCTATATGTGGCACTGTGTGTAATTTGTTAAAGGCTGTTTAGAATGCTTGCTAAAAGTTTTTGTGTAAATTGAAGGACAATGGTAATTTGGTAAATGGGGAATAGGAGCCATATACTTCTATTCAAGGTGAATAGGAATTCACAAAACAGTATATTTAAGGTGTAACATTTTCCAGTCTGAAATTAAATTCAGTCCTACTGAAGTAGATTCATTCTCTAATATTGTACCAACTTCTCATTTCCTCTAGGTTTCTTCAGTGTGAAAATACAAAATAATATCTAGAAAAAAAAGAGTAAAGTGACTTCCATGCTCAATAGAACTCTCCTCAAACCAAAGAGAATTTTATATGCAATGTCTCCTCATCAAAAGTGTTCAAAACTATCTCTATTTCATGCCTGTATGACTCTATGCCAAACAATATAAACATATATAGATTCTGCTCTCTAGTACAGTGATGTCAAGCTCAGATAGAAACTGAGGCCACTAAGAGTAATGGTAATGGGTATTTGAAGATCTTCTCTGCCCCTTAATAAGCCTGAGGGGATTTGAAGACCTTCCCTGCTTTGAAAATAAACTCTGCCCCCAATAGATTGAATGTAATTATATGGAGCCTGTGGTGGAAGAGTTTGCTAAAGGGTGGAGCAGAGCCCACAGGAAGCTGGGAGTCAGAGCAAGCTAGATGGTTGGGAGGAGAGGATGCTTGCAAGCGAGATAGATAAGCTTGTGAATAAATATTGGTCTTGTGTTGGTTTGTGTGAAAGCTATAAGGATGCTGTGACTCTGCTACTTTGTCATACATTAACTTCTATGTTGCTATGATGGATTCAGTTTCCTGGTGTTGGGAATTGATTTTCTGGTGTCTGAATAAATGTTTTACTTCTGTCTTCTATATGGAGAATCTGTTATATTTTGCAATCAAGCACTATGCAGGTATATTTATCTTGACTGTTGGCATTGTGAATATTGCATTGCAACTTGTAATGGCAAGCAAAGGAGTACTTAGCTCCTCATTTCAGTTCAAGTTTCTTTTAAGCTTAGCCCATGATTACATCCAGTCTTTGTTAAGAAACAGAACTTGTGAACCCCACAACTTGTGACCCCCCAAAACAGGTGAACCCCTGTTGCTGATGCAACAGGAAGGGGGGGACAGGGCGGAGCTTAATGACCATATATAAGGAGAAGCCCAAGCTGGGAAAGAGCAGAACTGAGAAGAAAACACTTGTGATGGAAGAGTTGAGAAGGAGGAAACTTGTGGTACCCTGGTACTCCGTTTGTCCATTCTGTGTTGATTTGTATTTGTATTACTTTGTACAGAAGCCCTGGGACCTTACTGGAATTCCTGGAAGAGGATTTTCTTGTTGTCTGTTTACAGAAGTCCTGGAGGAGGGTTTCAGAGGTTCTGGGACTATACTAACAATTTGTGTTGAGTTCTCAGACTTTGTTTGTAGGTCTGTGTTGATTACACAGGAAGATAGTGAATTGATGGTGGTGCCAGCAATGTGCATGAATGTTGTTTTGGCTCTGTTAAACTTTGTCTTCCCAGAAATAGAAACTTCAAAGGACTTGAGGTAGACCAGACACTGTGAGCTTCAATACAGAACAAGAACTGGATGAAGAGTTGGATGAGGAGTTTAGAGCTGCTTACCTTTGAACCGAGGTGACACTTGGGTAGATTCAGGTAAGAGCTGGACCCATGAAGAGGAACCATGGAATTTGGGAGTCAGCCTCAAGTCAAGATGAAAAAGACCTCTCCTTGGGTATTTGATGCTGACTGAGAAGATCATGATTTACTGTGGCCTAGGGGGTGGAGAACTTTGTACTTTGTGTCCCTTCACTCCTTAAGGATGATTGAGTTAAGGACTTACTGAAAGATATCTTTTGTTTAAAACTATGTGGCCACTTTGGTGAAAACTATGTGGCCACTTTAGTGATAAGTTGTTATGTCATAACATTGTGAATGCTATACTTTGTTTTCTGTGAATGTTTTGCTTTAATTTACTGCTGAATAAATAGAGAGCTCACATACTATATAATCAGAACCTTGAAGTTGTTCACAGTAACAGTCCTCTGGAAAGCTGCTTGGCTTTACAGCACTACACTAAGCCATACATAAATACCCCTGTATTGACTTAGAACACCACACATTAACATTATCCCAAGCACCTACAGTAGTTGCATTGTATTTTTCTTATGTTAATGATTTTCCAATTACATCTTAATCTAGTTTGGGCTGCACTCAGAGTGCTGTAGGCTGTGTATTTGACACCTGCATTCTAGGTCACTCTATAAACTTAAAAAAGTCAGTGCATATCCCCAGAATATGTAGATTTACTTTTATGAAAAGGCAGCTAGGTTGTGCAGCAGATAGAGTTCTGGGACTGGAGTCAAGAAGACTCAGCTTCCTGAGTTCAAATCTGACCTCAGTTACTTATTGGTTGAATGACCCTGGAAAAGTCACTTAACCCTACTTGTCTCAGTTTCCTCATCTGTAAAATGAGCTAGAGAAGGAAATCATAAATGACTCCAATATCTTTGCCAAGAAAACCCCAAAAGGGGTCACAAAGAGTTGGACACTGGCTAAACTTTTATGAAAATGACATTTACCAACTAATAATGATATACATTATAAAATTTAGACAAAATAGACATTTAAAAAGTGCGAGATAAAATTTATCAGATGGGGGAAAGACATGATCAGACGCTTTAAGAAATCTTTTTGGCAGTTATGGGGAGGATGGATTGGAAAGGGAAGAGTTAAGATGAAATGATGAATTGGGGAAATCAATTAGGATATTACTGCAGCAGACCAGGCTAGAGGGCTTGAACTTTGGTAGTGACTGCATGAATAGAGAGAAGGGGATGAATGAAAGAGATGAAGGTAGCAATAAAAGGATCTGGCAACGGATTAGGTATGTGGACTGAGAAGGAGAGAGGAATCAAACAGGATATCAAGCTTATGACAATCTGGGTGACTAGAAGAATAGCAGTTTCCTTGACAATGCTAGGGAGGTTGGGTTTTCTGGGGAAAACAATGTCAATACATCTGTGAAGGAGGTCACAATTCATCCATGTCAGCTTATCCTATGTCCCTATCTGTCTCTCCCCCCACCAAATGAGACCCTTCCTCTTGTGTTACTGTGCCTGCACCAAATCTATCTTCTGAGAGTGCCCATCAAAGGCATGAGGAGAGGTGGGTGAAAGGAGGTAGAGATGGAATTTACCCAAAAGCACCTGTGAAACTGCTACTGTAGGTGTTTGGGAATCCTGAGGAGCCTACAGAATCATTAGAAGTGGAGACATTGGTGCACACTGGTGTAGAGTGTGGGATGAAAAAAGTGTGGGGAATGTTAGAGGATAAGACTAGATATAGTTTTGTTGGAGACATGCCCCATGGTTAGCTGTTGCATGAGGACATGATGTAATAAACCTCTTAGGATTGGTCCACAATCCCCCTGGGTTAAGGCCCCACTAGAAAGATTTCACGGTAGAAAGAATACTAAACTTTTGAGTCAGAACACCTAGGTCTGAGAACTGATTTTGCCACTTACTTACTGGCTGTGTAAACTTAAGCAATTCAAGTTCTCTGTACCCTATTTTTCTCATTTGTAAAATGGAGAGGATAATAGGTCCAGTATTATCTAAAATGTGGTTGTAAGTCTTAAATGAGATTACATTTATAAAGGTACTTTGTAGCTGGTGAATGTCATGTCATATGAAGAAGAAAGTATTATTATTATTGTAGCTTTTCAGTTAGTAAAATAGAAATAGAAACATTAAGTAGTAGAGGCAGATTAGTAATAAAAACAGAATCAAAATGACAAAGTATTATCAGACCATGTGATGATGAAATTTCTAAGTCCATTATTATCTAGACCTGTGACCATGAGAATCTTTTTGCTGATTTCAATTTTGTGAAGGCTTCAATGAATTCTGATGGTAGTTAGGATACTACTTATAAACAAAGAACTTGGTATAAATATAGAAAATATGTGCTATGTTCCTTGCTAAAATACTTCCAATTAATTAATTTTTAGTTTTCAACATTCACTTTTATAAGATTTTGAGTTCTAAATTTTCCCCTTCCCTCCATCCCACCCTCCTCCCAAAGACAGCATGCAATCTGTTATGGGCTGTACATGTACAATCCTATTAAACATATTTCCACATTAGTCATGTTGTGTAAGAAGTATTAGAAAAAAAGAGGAAAACCACGAGAAAGAAAAAACAACAAAAAAGAGTGCTAAAATATTTAGCTTAGAATCATGGACTCATAGGGACTTACATCTAGAAGGACAGAGGTATAGGCCACCTTGGTCAATGTTCATATTTTACAGAAAAGGAAAGCAAAGGCCAGAGAGGGTGACTCACTTAAGTTCCCACAAGATGTTAGTTGTGGAGTCTGAGTGAGAATTCGAATCTCCTAACTCCTACCCCAATGTTCTTTCATTGTGATTTATTATTGTTCATATTTAGTTATGCCACATGTACTAAACTCAGAAAAGAATTCTTGAAATGTCTCATAGCCTGTAGTTGAAATAACTTTGATCATCTAAGTGAATGGAAACGCAAATAGAAAAGACTTATTAAAAGTTACCTTTTATTGCTAGTACCTATTAGAAAAAGACTTTTCTCTAGGACCAATATGAAAAATTAGTTTTGAGGGAATCAATAAATTGGATTATTTTTGTTTAATAATAATAATGGCTGACTAATGAATCACATGAACATTTACAAAGTGCTTTCCATACATCCTCTCATGTGAAGCACATAACAACCCAGTGATGATTTCATAGTTGAGACTGAGATTCAGAGAATTAAGGAACTTGCTCAAGGTCACACAGTTACTAAGTGTCTGAAGCAGGACTGGAAGCCCAGATTTGCATGACTCCTATTTTAAATAAAGTTGTAGAACTCAGAGAAAATATTTCACAGAATAGATGTTACTGCCTGGATCCATATAAAAATAATACCCCATGATTTCAGTTTGTAATGAAACAAAAATTATTTCAAATGGTGTTAAATGAACCCAGTCATTACTTTTGTGACTGAAGCATGTTGAGGATGTATTGTTTCCTTAACTATAAAATGCTAAATTAAGTCTAAACCTCATTTTAAATGTACAAATCATTGGCAAATAATTAAAATTTACAACATTGTAACATCCTGAAAATACTTTGAAGAAGGGCTAATCTGAATCCTTTACATTCAATAAACCTTTCATAAAGATGAAAATCCATCCTCTGTTAAAAATCTAGAGCACTAGAGAAAGGAATTCCAAAAAATTACATAAACAACCCATCCTGACAACTTTTGCTGTCAGAAAACTCTTCCCTGTATTTAACCTTCATGATGAAATTTCAAACCATTTCCTTTCATTCTCCCTTTTTTGTATATGAAAACCATCTGGCCATCCACTTCCTCAAACGTACTTAAGCGGCTTCCTTTTTTCTTGTTTGAGGGATGCCAATTTCTTTTACTAGTTTATCATTTTCCAACCTTCAACTATCTTGGTGACTTTTCACTGAGCTCTTTTGTCCACTTTTTTGTCCACATCTTCTTTTAGTTATGGAGCCTAGAACTGGCCAGATTGCTATAATATTGAATGATTTGATTATTACTGAGTAAAAAGGGAAGATTAACCCCAGAGTTCTCACTTTTCACAGTCTTCTTTGTTGAACCTACTTTAAAACAATAAATTCAGTTTTGTTCATCTTGTTTATAGTTATGACAATTCATGATTATAATAACTTATATCTGTATAATATTTTACACCTTATAAAGTAACTTGCTCATAATAACCCTATCTATTATAAGTACTCATCTGCATGTCACAGATGATGAAGCCACTTCATTACGTAGGGGGAAGATAGTTATATTTGGAAATATAAAACCAGTCTAGGTTCAAATTCTGGCTCTGTTACCTATGTGACTATGGGAAAATAACTTCTCTCTGTACCTCATTTTCCTCAATTACAAAATGAGGGCATTGAATGACATCTTGAGTCCCTTCTAATTCTATGAATCTGATCCCATGAATTCCTTTTTTTCTCTCTGAGAAGAATCTTCAAGGTTTAATACACTTTAGTTAGCTATAAGATTTTTTTAAAATGTCCTCAAGTTTCATTGAAAGTATGGATTCTTGGGGCAGCTATGTGACACAGTGAATAGAGCACTGGCCCTGGAGTCAGGAGGACCTGAGTTCAAATCTAGCCTCAGACACTTGACACACTTACTAGCCATATGACTTTGGGCTAGTCACCTAACCCCAACTGCTCTCCAAAAAGCAAAAAAAGAGTATGGATTCTGAACTTTAAAAATATATATTCACACATACAACTGTATTATGTAGGTATGCATGTGTGTATATACAATGCAATACATATATGTGTATAGTATATATTGTATATGTAGGCCTGCTAGGTGTCTCAATTGATAAGAGTGTTAGAACTGGAGTCAGAGGGATTCTTCCTCCTGAGTTCAAACATGGCCTCATACATTTATTAGCTGTGTGTCCCTGGGCAAGTCACTTAACCCTGTTGTTTCACCTATAAAACGAGTTTAAGAAGATAATAGCAAACCACTACTGTATCTTTGCCAAAAAGTCCCTAAATGGGATCATGAAGAGTCAGACATGACTGAAAAATTACTGAACAATAAAATTACACATATAATTGTTTTACTTTGGAATCCTGTATATTTTAAAAAATGCGCTTGGAAACATGATTCTGAGAAGGGGCTTGAAGGCTTTATCAGATTGGCAAAGAAGTTCATGACAGAAAAAAAAAAGGTCAAAACCCCTAAGAGTGAATTAGTTTGATTGTGAACCCAAGGGTGACAAAAAACATAATTTTATAGATGTTTGTTCCTCTTGTCTTTCTGAGTTCCTAGGAAGGGTAAGCGAATAGACTAGCTTCAAGACAATAGTTTTTGTAATGGTGATAAGCAGGTGAGTGCCCTCTGACTCACTGACTCTAGGGCTATGTCACATACATCACGAATATTTTTGCTTATTCCTGAAGGGCTTTGGGATGACACAGTAAACCTTGGGTGGTTTCTTTGTTTCTTGTCTCCATGATAGGGCTTAGGGAGCACTTTATTAGATTAAGAGAAGTAAATCTATCTTCTGGTAGTCCATTTCCTTGCCATCTTTGGAGCATATAATAATGTAATATATTAATATATTATTTGGAGCATATCATAATGGACATATAATAATGTAGCTCCCTCTCATATGTGCTCCTAGGTGGTCCTCATTTGGAATCTCTTCCCCCAGCTTGCTTTTTCTGCTTTGTAATGAGAGATGGACTTTTCTAAAGTGGCTCCCATGGGAATTTGGGGGTTCCTGGAGTATGTGGGTCACACTACAGGTAGTCCTCCTGATAGCGGCTACGCTTCTTAGAAAAGAAGACAATCACAGGCTAGAGGAACCCAGCTACCGGTCTGGCTCACCTAAAGACTTCGAGAGAGATAGTGTAGAACTAAGGAGAAGGTGAAATAACAATTCAGCAGCTCTGCAAAATGCTTGATGCTTTGATGTTTTAAGCCTAAGTTCCCAGTAAAGGATGATAGTTGCAAGTTACTACTTCATGTTGAAGTCTTTGTCAGATCATGCTTTTGAATCTTTTATTTTTAAAATTTCTTTTGTATGGAAGAAATAAATAGCCCTCAGAGACCCTGGTCTGTATTGTACATTGAGTATTGTTCTACTCTATTTATTTTGAGGCTCTAGATAAGAGTCAAACATGAATTTTAAAAGATTCTCCTTAGGTCTCTGAGGCGGGAGTATAAAGAACCAAACTTCTAACTTTGGGCCCAGATTCTCTCAGGACTGACGTTGGTCTGCAAGTAACAGTCTATAGCTTGGGGCCTCAAGAGGGAGAGGGCAAGTATACCAGGCCATCTGGGCCCAGCAGCCATTTTATCTTGTTATATGGAAATACTGATCTTTGTTGCAAAGAATGAAGAGGTAGAGAAATCCTATGACAAGCCTGGGTCTGTGAATTATATAACACACACACTTAATTATGGGCCAGAACTGTAATTTCATTAATAGCAAATACCATTTAACAATGCAGGTTGGTATCTGTGCTGCCATTTAAAGTCTTTGAGAATTATCACATGCAGATACAAATGTCTGCATATACATATGTACATCTACATAAGTATGTGTATATGGATGTATGTGCTTTGTACTAGCATGTATGTGTGCTGAAGAAATACAATGACTGGAGGCTAGAATAAATTGGGAGGAGATTGGGTAGTTATTTAACTGGAAAGATTCCATAAGACATTATTCCTAAATGGCTCACTGCCACAAAGGTAACTTTTTAAACAAGTTCACAAAGACATTTGAAAACAGTAAATATTGAAGTATAAAATGTATTTTATATATAGAGATAACACTGTAAACTTGGAAATTCAAAATGGTATAATTAAAATATTATTATTTCTTTGTTGCTTTGTATAAAGACAAAGTTTTATGTTTTCTTATGTAATACATGAAAAGCAAATATGCCTCTATAATTGTATGCAGATAAACAGTTTGTTTGGGGGAAAGGGTAGAAAAATATTTCTTATTTAGAAATATGTATTGATAATTGCCACCACCGTTATTTTGAAAAGCTATACAGCCGTTCTTAAGAGCCTGAATTTTGTATTAGACTATTTTGCTCTGTGGAACATTGTTGCCATTCTTCTCTGAGAATAACATGAACTCTATATATTTAACAAGAGGAAGAAATTAAATGTGTTGAAGAGTAGTTTGACAGATAGAAAATATTTTTTATAAGAGCAAAACTTTGTTCCCAAACTTAATACTGCTTTTGTGGCCACAGTATCATCCCTGGGTATCTTTCATTCTCCAAGATATGAGTGTAGGCATGTTCAACAGTGTAATAGGAGCCATTTCCCTCTGATTCTAACATGAAGTGAAACTTTGTTTTATTTCCAGGTACCATTCTGTGAATGAGTAGGAATGCTTGTGGAAATAGGTTGGCAGGTAAGGAAAAGAGATTGCAGGATATTTTTGAAAATAACTGTAGCTGAAGCATTTTTGGTCTTTAAATAGAAGCCTGATTCTATCTTCTCCAGGATCTTACTTGACTCAACAAAAAGATCACAATATCTGCTCTCTCACACACACACCTTTGTTGGTTAAAAAAGAAAATCCAGAAAAAAAATTGTCATGTCTAAAGTTAAATGGCTTTATTTTGTAAGTTATAGCTAGGAATAAAACTGAAAAAGGTTCTCCACTAAATCTGAGATCTCATATACTTTTCTTTGGAAAGTTTCTAAGAGGACTGGATTGAATAAAGCTGGGAGAAAAACATATCTAAACATATAGTAGCTCAACCTCAACAGTTTTCCTCAGAAGAAAAGTGTGGGTAATCAGAGCAATTTTTATCAATAAAAAGAATAATCTGAAAAAAAGTATTGCCTTATATATGATACAAAAATGTAGATTGGAAGAAAATGGCTTCTAGTTATATTTAAATTATTGAAAAGTAATGTTAATGCATCGATCAACATTCTTAGAATTTCTATGTTATGACTGGAACTTGGGGACAGTAATAAAAATATTGATTTATAATGATAAATCAGTGTTCTTTTAAAAAACATTATTGCCGGGGGTGACTAGGTGGAGCAATGAATAGAGCACCAGCCCTGGAGTCAGGAGGACCTGAGTTCAAATCCAGCCACAGACACTTAACCCTTACTAGCCACGTGATCTTGGGCAAGTCACTTAACCCCAATTGCTCTACCTTTCCTGCTCCAAAACAAAGGATAACCACCTCTCCTCCCCCCAAACCACACAACTATTACTTCCAACATATATTACTGTAAGGAAATAGATTTATTTGTTTGTTTATGAAGCTAATTGAGTCTCCTCAGATTCTTCACCAGAATGTTGAAAAAGACAATCATTTCATGGACCTGTGTCTTACACATGTTCCAAGAGTAATAGGAACTGGGCATCTTTTGACCTCAGCAATGGCGAATTTTTTAGCCTATCCAAGAACTAACAAAAAGATTACTTCTAAAAACAAGGGAGTGTATTTTGTCTAGCACACAAAATAAAAATATACATGGATTGTTTTGAGGAAATTTTAGCTTTAAGACAAATATATCAATTCAGGAAAGAGTTGGGAAATGATGAAGAGAAGAGGAAGAAGACTGTGGAATTTCTTATTCATTTCACCCAAAGCAGAAGAATGGGTCAAACATTTTGGCCACCAGCAGAAGGAGTCAATACTTTGAATTTCTATAAGACTTACTTATTGTGTATGCATTTCCTTATGCTTCTCAAATCCTTCCTGAGTAATGTATAGAAGGAAGAGAGGGGAAAGAGGGAGAAGTGACCTTCTCCTACTTTATTCAGACACACAGATGATAAAGGCATAATGCAGGATTTGAACACAGTCTTTTCTGTTTCTCAGTTAGTGCTCTATCCATTATACACTCTTTTAAATAACAACTTTTTGAACCAAATACTTGCTAATTGTTGCACTGACTATGACATTTCCTATCTCTATGGCATATCAAGCATACAAATATTCATTTAACATCAATACATAGAGTACAAACATTGAGTTAAAAATCTTATTAAAATTGTGTCAATGAGCTGTCTAATAGTATGCCTCTTTTTCTCCCATTCCTTTTGGATTATTGGGAGATTATAGATGGTTAGTTTCTATGGAGAGACTCCCACGGTGCTATCTCACATGTTATCAAATATGAAATGCTTTCAAATTTCCTAACCAGTCTACCAAAAGGGGTGGGAGGAAACTTTCATTTTATACCATGGCTAATGACAATGTTTTCACTGAAATACTGTGCTTGTTTCATTTGTGTGAATAGATAATCTGACACTAAAAAAACCTCAAGTTGGTATACTGTTTTCTAGAATCTTTATGATTCAAATGGATGCATGTAATACAAAAAGAATATAGAACAACAGAAAAGAGGCAATAATCATCAGACATCTCATATATTAGAAAACAGAAACAAAATTGGAAAATGAACCCAAAAATCCATTATTCTATTGTTTGCTTTTACCATCAAACTACAAGTTGGTTGGTATCTTTAGGTCACTTGTAGGTGACTTACTGAGGAGCCCAGGCAAAGCAGTACTTTCCCAGAACAGTCAATGTCTTCCCATGGATATAGCAGATAGCACTTTGGGTCATGTGTATTTTTGCAAAAATAGTAATGACATTTATTCTTACTTCTATTCAAACAAATATTAGTATTAAACCACTCCTCTCTCATCATAATGTGTTGAAATAGATCACATCTAAATCATTTCCTTTCTGCCATTTGCTCATTTCCAATATGCACAAGGATGTATTATCTTCTTGCTTCAGTGACAGCATATTTTTTGGCTTACGCTACAGTTTGCTGAGAACACACCCCAAATGAAAGCAGACATCACAGGGTAATTGGGAAAAGCAGTTTGAAACACTTTTTCCATCCCACCCCCCTCAGACAATTTATATGTAAATAAACAGAGTGAAGACAGACTCTAACTTGCCTAAGTTAAATGACAATCAGTCCCCAAGGACCAGCAAACATTTTCCAGGACACCAAGGAATAAAACCTATCTCCTCCACTGTTTGACAGGACAAAGGATTTTTGTGATACTCGATATAGAGTGTCACTTCATCCTTTTACACATATAAAAATTAAATTGTGTTTTTTTTTGGGGGGGTGGGGAGAGATTTTAAATTGTAGAGAGGAATTTCATTATTTTTCCTGTTTTGGCAAAACTAAGCAATACATTCCCTCCCCCCCCCCCCCCGTTTTGGATAGCTTAATTTGCAGTAGCTGTACAACTTAAACAACATAAATGACAATGACATTAATGATTCTTATGCCTTTACTTACATACACATGCACAGATGCATACACATGCAACACTACATAAATGAAATAGAATCCATATGTGTATTAAAAGAAAAGTGCCACTTTGTGTGTTGTGAAAGAATGTAATTCTCAAAGTATTGTTGGAAATTGAGGGAAACAATTTTTATGACAAGACATATTCTTTTAAGAGAAGCAGACATTCCTTCCGCTTGATTTTTTATTTCTAAATACCTAATCTGGTAGAGAAGATCATATATAATTCAGTTTGTTAGTTTTATAAGTCTCCATCAAAGTAGCAAGCATTCTCTTTTGACCAATGCATTCCTTTTTTTTCTTTATCTTTTCATCAAATATAGAAAGCGTATATTTCAAAGTTAATACCTTCCAGAAAATTTATTCTGGTAGATAATTAACAGAATAATTTTCATCTTTACCTATTTGTGTCAGAGAGGAATTTTAAGATTTGTTTTTCCTAGGGTCCCATGATCTTTAAATTTTCTTTTCAGGGCTGTGCTTCTGTTTAATATTCATTTAAATTATTGAGAGATATTCACTTACTGGGTTTTAGTATAACTACACACACACATAGCCTTAATTGCCTAAGTCTTAGAGAGGTTAACTGACTTACTGAGGTTAGGTCATTTAGCTAAATAAATGTCAGAGACAGGTTGAAATTTGAGACTTCCTGACTCGACATCTAGCACTATCCCCCATGCTTAACTACTTCTCTTGTCTAGTTTACAATAAAGGCAATGGCTGGCAAAAACCCTAAAGCAGATAAATTGTGACTTGCTTGAATGTTAATTTCATTCTTTAATTCATTCTCAACTGTTACTCTGAATCTGATTTAGTTCAACAAAAAGGAATTTACTACTAAAATAAAAACAATGAGAATGTTGGGGCAAATGATCACTCCATTATAGAGTTAATGGCAGAGAAGGGGAGGAAAGCTTGGTATACCCTGATGCGCACCCATTCTGTTATCTAGAATGCAAGAAACATGCAGAAATTATTCTGATGAAAAGAAAAAAGAGGCAATGCCTAAAAAAGACCTATGTGGATGCAAATGGTACTCATAGACTAACGAAAAACTTAACACAGACATTTTTAGATGATAGTAGCAAGGGCTATCAACTGATGAGGAATACAGAAAAGCAACACAGTTCTATAACAATAGTGTGAAGAACACTAAAGCCCAAATTAGCCAAGACTGGTAAAGGAAAACAAAGAAACAAAAAATTTTAAGCTGTATTAGGAGCATGAAAAGTGTCAGAGAGGGGATAGTACTGCTGTTTGGGTTGGAGTTGGACCAAAGTGAGAATCCTGACCTAATCTGCTCCTATTTTTCTTCTGTTTTCTCTTCCAAAGAGAATGATCTTTGGATTGAGAAGGGTAGGGCAAGTATGATAAATAATAAATAGAAATGAGATAAGTAAAGAGATGGTTATGTAGCATCTACCTGCTTTCAATGAGTTAAACTCACAATTTTGAGGCAAACTATAACCTCGAGTATTGAAAGAACTGGAAGATGTAATTACTTGACCATTTTCAGTGATCACTGAAAGATCTTGGAGAATGGGATAGATATCTCAGGTCTGAAAAAGAGTAAATGTCTCAGTTTTTAAAAAGGAACAGAGTCTGCCAACTATATGTCAGTGACCTTGAAATATTATCAAAGGGATGACTTTTGAGCTGTAGAATTAGCAATCACTAAAAGCATCACTCCATCAGGAAAAATTCTAACTCCTTTACAAACTCATTGCATTCTTTGGCAAGGTAACTAGGATGGAAGATCAGAGAAATGGCACGGACTTGAATTTCAGTAAAGAATTTTATAGTATGCCATGCTATGCTTGTAGCTATCCACAAACACAAAGGTACAATCCAGGTATTAATAGAATCTGGTGCATTTGGAACTGAATTAATGACCAGATCCAAAGATTAATTATTGATGGAATAATGTCAACTTAGAGATAGCTCATGAAATCTACCAAGGCTGTGTAGCCCAATTTTTTCTCAATGATTTAGGATATAAAGGAATAATTCTCATCTTTTTAAAATTTGTAGATGTCATGGGAATTGAAGTTGCTAACACATTGGATGGTAGCCATCTAGAATGATTGTCATAAGAGGATGAGAATGGGTTGAGTTAATTAGGATGCCATTTGATAGGGATAAATGTTGAATTCTACACGTGAATTCAAAAGAAACCAATTTCACAAACACCATATGGGAGAGATATGGCTAGAAAACAATTTCTATGAAAATGAACTGGGAGTTTAAAATAAACATTAGAATAAACAAGTACAATTTAAAATAAAATAATAAAATTTATTGACTACAGCAAGGAAAAAAAAAGCAATTCTATCCTAGGTTTTGGTGTACTGTAGAGGTAGGTATTAGTTCCATTATACTATGATCATGTCTCATCTGAGGAACAGTACTTAGTTATTGGTACTACATATTTGGAAAGCTGTAAGGGAGGTGTAGTATGTCCAGAAAGCTAGGAGGCTTGTGAGAGGTTGGAGAATATTCTGATATTGGTAAAAAACAAACAAACAACTGGGTATCTTTGGCCTACAGAAGAGAGGGCCTAGGGGAGACATATATTCTGTTTTCTTGCCCCTTAAGTGCAGTTATATGGATTAGATTTACTTTGTTCAGTAGCTAAAGAAAAACAAAGAATAATACGTAGAAGTTTTGGAGAGGTAGAGTTAGATTGAATGTAAGGAAAAAAATTCCATTAACAAATTAAAAAATGAGTTTGGTTTCCTTGAGAGGCAGTGACTTTTCCCTTACTGGGTATATTTAAGAATAAGTGCAATAGCAAATTGTTGGAGTTGTTGTAGAATGGATTCTTGGTCAAGTACAGATTTGACTAGGTAGCCTCTTATATCTCCTTGTGATAATTAACCGTGAGATCACCTTTTATAAGGGGTTCATCATGAGGTGCTATAGTAGCACTTTTTCATGGATGCTCTACATTTTAAGTCAAATATGGTATCAAATCTTGATGATCTCCTTATTCATAGAAAATTTTCAGGAAGTTTTCCAATATTTTGACATTTCTATTGCAGTGATTTTGCAAATTTTTATTGATGTGACTTCCTAACAACAGCAAAATCCTTAGAGAAAAGTCTCATGTGCAGCCATCTGGTGCTAATTTTTCTATTATCCGTCCTAATAATTCAGGAGGGATACAGAACGAAGTAGGTAATAATTATTCTTTGTTCTCTGGATACTTCAATAGCTGAAACTGAAGTCAGCTGGTATTTTTAAACTGAGTAGCAGAACTTAGCCTCTTGTTGGTTAAATGATTATGTTAGCTAAGGGTGTTACGTACGTCAGAGAGCACTGTGCTTCCATGTTTTCTAAAAAACATTTTAATAGTGTTTTTTTTTATATTACTGGAATTTTCCTCAAGATCTCTCTCCTCCTCTCTGAGCACCATCCTATATAACAAAGAATGTTTTAAAGGAAAAAAAAACACCTAAAAAGGAAGAGAAAAAGTAAGTAAAACTGATCAATACATTGAAAAAGTCAGAAAATATATGCAAGGTACCTTATCCATTGACCTCCCACTTCTGCAAAGGAGTTAGGCTGGGGGAGTTTAGGTGTCTTCTTGTATCTCTCTTTTGGGGACATTTTGGTTCATTGTAATTTTGCAACATTCACATTGATTATTTTGTGATTCTTCCCAAATACATTGCTGTTTTTACATATGTTTTTTCCTTGGTTGATTTACTTCATTCTGTAAAAGTTCATGCATATCTTTTCATGTTTTTCTTGGATCATCATATTTATCTTCTCTTACAACATAGTAATATTATTTTACACTAATGAACCATATCTTGTTTAACCATTCCTTAATTGAGACTTTAATGTTACTTGAACTTATGTGCAAAGTATAAATATTTTGGTGAATATGGGGACTTTCTTCTTATCAGTGATCTTCTTAGAGAATAAGCTGAGTAGTAGTTAGAACCTCTGGGTCAAAGGGTATGGACATTTTCATCACTTTATTTTAATAATTCCAACATTACTTTCCAAAATGCCTATATTAATTCATAGCTCTGTCCACAAAATACTAATGTTCCTGTCCTCCCATAAACCCTCCAAATTGAGTATTACTACCTATTGTCATCTTTGCTAATTTGTGAGTCGAAACTTTGGAATTGTTTTAATTGACATTTCATTTACAACATTCTTTCATTTGACTGTTAGCAGTTTGGAATTTTTTGACCACTTATCTATTGGAGTGTAAGTTTTGACTATCATATCCAAATATCTTTATTTAGTATATATATATGTATGTATGAATGTATCTCTCTCATCCATCTATCATCTCTCTCTCTCTCATATATCTGTTAGTTGTTTATATATCTTGGACACAAAACCTTTATCTAAGAAATCTGATGCAAAGGTTTTCCCCTTATTTGATAACTTCACTATTTAACCTTGATGCATTAATTTTGGTGGTTCAGAAGCTTTTAAATTTCACTCAATAAAGTTATCTCTTATCTTTTATAATTATCTCATTGCCTTCTTTGTCTAAGAGTTCATCTCCTACCCATAGCTAAAAAGGTATATGATCTGATTCACTTCCAATTTTTTTATAGTATGATTTTCAATATTAAGGTTGTGTCTTTGCTTTGAATTTGTTGTGAAATATGGCATAAGATATCTAGTCCTAGTTTCTGCCAGTCAGTTTATCAATTTCCCTAGCAATTAAAAAAATCAAATGGGGAGTTCTTTCCTAACTTATTTCTGTTACTGTGGTTCAATGTTAATGCTTTTATTATTTTGAACTCTTGCTAGTGGGGTTTTTTTTACTGTAGTTATATTCTACAGAGATTACTGTGTAGGTGTGTCTGGAATAGTTTTGCCATAAGAAAGAACCCTAATTTAAAAACCTGCTGATTTCTTGTATGTATTGCTAATACCCAGCAAACATCCATAAATCCATTCATTTACTATCGTTATTTTCAAAACACTCCTCTAGGTACACAAGAAGCAAAGTTAAAATTTTTAAAGGAAATTAACAGAATTCTATTTAATGATTTCTAATAGTGTGAAATTAAAACACAAACCATTAGCTAATAAAAGAGGAAACTATTTAGTTTGTTTTAAAGTAGACAGAATAATTAAAGAATTTGCTGTCATTTTCCCTTTCTGTTGATGTTACATATGTATGTGTATGTATCTATATGTAAACAAACACATGTATATTCTGTATACTCTTTTTTTGCCTTTTGGAGAGGGGAAGGCAGAGCCATTGCAGTTAAGTGACTTGCCTAAGGTCACATGGCTAGTAGGTGTTAAGTGTTTGAGGCTGGATTTGACCTCAGGTCCTCCTGACTCCAGGGCCATTACTCTATGCACTGCACCACCTAGCCACCTCTGTATACTCTTTTTAAAGCCTTCTGCTGACTGGTAGCACTCTGCTAGGTTTTTATGATGAACTATAATAATAATAATGGTAATTATAATCTCACATATAACACTTTAGGGTTGTAAAGAACTTTATATACATTATATGAACTCTGTGTGGCACTCAAGTAACTTTTTTTTTTCATTTTTCAAATGCTTTATTAACTTCTGATTTACATCATTTATTTCTGCCAGATTTTGAGTTACAAATTTTCTCCCCATTTTCCCCCTACCTACCACCCCAAAATAGCAGTCCCACAGGATATCCCCTCTTCGATTCTGCTCTCTCCCATATCTTCTCCCATACCCCCTTCGACTTTTCCAGTAGGGCATGGTGGATCTCTATGCCCCAGTGCCTGTATATCTTATTTCCCAATTACATATAAAATAATATTAATAATAGTATGTGTATATATATATATTTTTTTAATTTGATTTTAAAACTTTGAATTCCAGATTCATTCCCTTCCTACCTTGTCATCCACCCTTACAGGGAAGATAAGCACTTCAGTATAGGTTGTACATGTGTAGCTAATGCAAAACATTACCATAGCAGATATATTATGAAAGACTGACTATATTTCCCGCCCTCCTATCCCACCTCCCACTTGTTCTGTTCTCTACTTTGATCCCATCCCTTTTCAAAAGTGGGTGCTTCCAACTTCCCTGCCACCCACTCTGCCCTCCCTTCCATCATCCCCTTCTCTCCTACTCTCTTGTAGGGTGAGATACCCTATTTAGTACATATGTCATTCCCTTCCTGAGCCAAATTCAATGAGATTAAGGTTGACCCATTCACTTTTGCCTTCCTATTCTTCCCCTCCATTGTAACCACTTTCCCTTGCCTCTTCCATATGAGATAGTTTACCCTGTTCTGTCTCTCCCCATCTCCTTTCATTATATTCCTCTCTCTCTTCTTAATTTCACCTTTTAAGTATTATTCCTTCCTATTAAATTGGTCTTGTGCCCTCTACCTATGTATAGCTGTAAACATACATACACACACACATACATACATTCACATATGCATTCATACGCCTGTATATCCTCCAATATATATACTTCTATTCCCTTCAACTATTTTCATACTGAGAAAATTTTCATCAGTTACAATTATCATTTCTTAATATTTCAACTTTGATAAGTTCCTTATGATTTCTTTTCCCTGTTTACCTTCTCATGCTTCTCTTGCTTCTTGTATCTGAATGTCAAATTTTCTATTCAACTCTGGTTTTTTCAGCAAAAATGCTTGAAAGTCCTCTATTCCACTGAATGACCATATTTTCCCCTGAAACATGATACTCAGTTTTGCTGGGTAGGTGATTCTTGGTTTTAATCCCAGCTCCTCTGACCTCCAGAATATCATATTCCAAGTCCTTCAATCCCTTAGTGTAGAAGCTGCCAGATCCTGAGTTATCTTGATTGTGTTTCTACAATATTCAATTTGTTTCTTCCTGGCTGCTTGTAATATTCTCTCCTTGATCTGGGAATTTCAGAATCTGGCTATAACATTCCTAGGAGTTTTCTTTTTGGGATCTTTTTAAGAAGGTGATCAGTGGATTCTTTCAACCTCTATTTTGCCCTCTGGTTCTAAAACATTGGGGCAATTTTCCTTGAGAATTTCTTGGAGGATGATTTCTAGGTTCTTTCTTTCATTATGGCTTTCAGGTAGTCCAATAATTTTTAAATTATCTCCTGGATCTATTTTCCAGGTCAGTGGTTGTTCCCATGAGATATTTCACATTGCCTTCTATTCTTTCATTTGTTTGGATCTGTTTAACAGCATCTTGATTTCTCATAAAGTCATTAGCTTCCAATTGCTCCAATCTAATTCTGAAGCAATGATTCTCCTCAGTGAGCTTTTGAGATTCTTTTTCCATATGGCAAATTTGGCTTTTTAAGGCATTCTTCTCCTCATTGCCTTTTTGAGCCTCTTTGCCATTTGAGTTAGTCTGTTTTTTAAGGTGTTATTTTCCTCAGTCAGGCTGTTGACTCTCATTTGATAATTTTCTTGCATTGTTCTCATTTCTCTTCCCAATTTTTCCTCCACTTCTCTTATCTGCTTCTTAAGGTCCTCTATGGCCTGTAACCAGCTCATATTTTTCTTGGAAGCATTTGGTGCAGGAGTTCTGACTTCACTGTCTTCCTCCTGTTCCATGCTTTGATCCTTTTTGTCCCCCAAATAGGAGTCTAATGTTGGATTTCTCTGCTTGGTTTGCTTCCTTTGCCTGGTCATGTTGCCCCTCAGTCTCTTGACCCCTGGGCTTTTTGCCATAATAGGACTCTGCCACCAGACAGGGGAGCTTCGTTCCAAATGCTGCGGTTTTCTCAGCTGCTGGAGGTATTAGATGGGTGCCCTCTCTGAAGCCTCCACATGCTCTAGCAAGCTGGACACACACCCCAGGACCTCCAACCTAGACTGCTATCCACAACCAAGCAGGTAAAAGCAAGAGCGATTAACTCTCAGACTGGTTGATTGGTCCCCCTACACCCTGCAGGCCAGGAACTGAAGTTGCTGGGATGGGGGGGAAAGGGGGATGGCTGGGCAGCAGCCCTCAGTGGCTTCTTACCCCAGGGAGGCAAAAGGTAATCTGGAACTGCTGGTAATCTGCAGTCCCTCTAGCCTGTGGTTGGTCAGGCCTGCCCTGGGGCTAAAGCCTCAGCATGGGGCTGGGCTGGGCTCCCAGATTGCTGTGCTGGCCAATTTTTGCTGGCTTTCAGGGCTGTCCTCAGTGGGAGATTAGCTTCTCTGTGTCATTTTGTGGGTTTTGTAGCGCCAAAGTTTGTTTAGAGTCCCCTTTTACATGAATTGGAGGTGGTGGGAGCCGGAGCTGCACAGAGGTCCTGTTTCTACTCTGCCATCTTGACTCCACTCCCGGGCTCTCAAGGAACTTTCTAGTAGAGTGAATAGAGAGCAGATGTGGAAACCAGGAAGACCTACACTCAAATCTACTCTTTGATACATACTATGTGACCACTGGCAAGTCATTTAATCTCAGAGCTCTAGAAAAATCTCTAAGATTTTCAGTTTCAAAGAAGGCACTGGCAAAGTTTCTTATACCAATGAAATCACAACTCTAATCTTTATCCTAACAAAACAAAATAAAGTTTTAAGTAAGAACAATTCAGGATTATCTTGGCATTCCTATGTTCCTTTCCAAATGGTCACTGAACTACCAATTATATTTCACCTTGCAGATGACAAAGCTATTTATAAAGATAATTCCAAGGGGAATAGCAACCTGGATTTTTTTTTTTGCCTATCCCCATTCCCATAGAAGTTCCTGAAGACATCAATACTAACCTTATTAACAAGTAATATCAAATTTTACCTGATAAATTATTAATATAATATAGAACATGTGTAAGCAAAATAATCTTCATCCAGTCCTCCCACTTTAATCATTACCACTTTGTGAATAGGCCTATTAACTGTCGCTATGTACATAATTCTTGTTACAGTTTGTTTATTGCTCTTCAGCAACTATATAATCCTAAAGGATGAAAATATTTTTCGTTTGTCTCAGGGACACGTGTTATGAAGTGAAAATATGAACAGCTGTGAGATCCTGCAATGCTGATTAGAGTTTTTTTGTAAAGATTCAAATCAATTTCCTTTGTTGGAAGTTTCCCATTTATCTCAAATTAATTCCAGAACTTAAATCTGGCTGCTAAAACTTAGATAATATACACATACTCTATCTAGGTGAAGAGTATAATAGTTTAAAGAAATCTTAAATGAAGTAACTCTACCATCACACATGAAAATTGTAATTGATTCCTTCTTAGAACTGCAGGCGATCAAATCATCTTTAGGTCCATCCAAAACACTCCCCATTTTGCATGTAAAATATCCTGATTCCCTCCACCCCCCTGAAACACAGACACCACACTTAGGGACTCCCTCTTGACTGGCGCCTTGAGTGGCTAAAGAGATTGACTTACCCTAAGAATGTTTCCATATTTTTAGATTCTTCCCTGAGCCCTGGCTTATTGCAAAGAAATCAGGTTTATGGAAGAACCATATTTATTTACTTCACTACTTTAAGGATCCTTGATTTCAACCATGAATATTCACTCTCTACAAATTGAGACTAGTATCCCTCTTTGCCTTTGAGATTTGCTGGGGTGGAAAGCATTCATCAGCTAAGGTATTCAAGCATTGGCAGTAATATTATAAATCATCAAGTCCCTTATTTTATATTTTATAGATGAGAAAACGGAAGCCCAAAAAGGCTAATTGACTTATT